>NW_017619830.1:0-7500 GCF_001879475.1 Ipomoea nil | reverse complement strand
CTGTGGAGACCGGTATAGCTTGTAGTGTCGCCGGATAACTCGTGTGTGGAGACCGGTATTATTCGTCTTGTTTGTTAATTTGTGATTTGACCGGATAACTCGCCTGTGAGACGGTTAGTTTATTGTGCATGGCCGGATAACTCGAGTGTGGAGACCGGTGGATTATTTAATTGCTTGAACAGGTACTATGGAACCTCAGATTAACTCTGTTGGCCGTCAGTTGTCGGGGACTGCTCCGGTGAGTGGTAATACTTCCGATAACTATGGGCGGGTGAATAGAAGTACGAACGGGGTTCAGAGCTATGGTTTGAATTCGTCTGGCCAGAGGACTGTGGGTTTTAATCCTCCGGTGGGGGAATGGTTGCCGGAACAGAGAATGTGCAAACGATAGCTGGGAACGCTCAGGGATCTCATCGAATTATGAGAGCCGTTGTTCCGAGGGAAAACATTGGTTTCTCTGGTGGAGACAATGCTGGGGCTTCAGTTGCTCCGGTGAACTTGAATGGTCAACCTACAGTCGGGAACTCTGTTGACTCATCGGCATCCCGTACGCTAGGTTCGACAGACACTTACTCAATGGATAATGGGGCGGATAAAGATGAAGTGTTTGGCACAAGGAAAATGCAATGGGTTCCTAAACAAAACGTGAATAGGAGGCAGAACCCACATAATAACAATAGAATGAATGTACCAAGAAAAGTTGTCTCTGGAAAGGTGATGGAAAGTGAAGAATGCAGACTGGAATTTATTGAATCTGAGGAAGAAATATTCCAACTTGAGAGAGATGAGGTATTGGAAATTGAAGAAGTTAAAACTTATTGCTTGTTGGGAAAATTTGCAGGCCGGTTTCCCGGCATGAGAGCTATCCATGAACTTACAACAAGCTGGAAGGTGGAATGCAAAACGGAATATGCCCTAAACGATCATGTTTTTTTCTGGTTCAAGAAGGAGGAAGATATTGAGAGTGTGATCTCAGGTGGGCCCTATCTTCTCTATGGGAAAAGAGTTTTTCTGAAGAATCTGGGAGAAAAGTTTGTTCTAAGAACTGAAGATTACCGTACTCTACCAGTTTGGATCAGATTACCTATGCTACCAAAACAGTGCTGGCATCCAAAAGCTTTGAGCCGCATAGCCTCCAAACTTGGAAAACCTCTATTCATGGATAAACTTACCTTAGAGCAAACAGAAAGAGATTTTGCAAGGATCCTTGTTGAAATGGATTGCTCGGTGATTCCAAAAGAAACAGTCTCTTTTAAATTTCTGAATGGGGAGATATGGAACCAGCATATTACCTTTGAGTATCTTCCACCATTCTGTACACGTTGTGGAGGTGAAAGACATGTCACTGACAAATGCCCCTTGACAAATGTGGAGAATAATCTAAGGAATAGGGAGGCTGAAAAGCAGCTAAATATGGTCAATAATGTATCTGAGAATGGGATAGTGGAAGACAATGTGGTAAATCAAGCTGAAAAGAACTTTATAGAAGGGGATTTAAATACCAATGGTGAAGGGGTGCCTTCTCTAAATGTTGGTGCTGATGAGAATGGTGTTAATGGTCCACAATTGGCCCCCACAATAGTTGACTTTGCTTTACCTCCAATGAACCCCACTGGTCTTGGTTTGGAAGAAGGTATACATGAGCCTTTTGGTTCGCAAGAAAGCATGCAACCGAAGGAAATTCAAGAGGAAAATAATGCTCATTCTGCCATGCAATTGGTTGACCAGTCTGATGTGGATTTTACTAACAAAGTGGGGGCCATCATGAACGAAGCTGATGAAGGGTATGCAGCAGAGAATTCTGATGAAAATGAAACAAGAAATAAGAAAGCTTGTGAGGTGCAAAAAGACAATCAAACTGCCTTAGAGGATGGGTTGGACAGTACGGCTTTGCAGCAGACTAACCAAGGCAAGAGTAACTTGAAAAAGAGAAAGAAAAAAAGAGGAAAGAGAAGGAAAATGTTAATGCTGAAGGTATACATGAGCCATTTGGTACGCAAGAAAGCATGCAATCGAAGGAAATACAAGAGGAAAATAACGCTCATTCTGCCATGCAATTGGGTGACCAGTCTGATGTGGATATTACAAACAAAGGGGACCATCATGAATGAAACTGATGAAGGGTATGCAGCAGAGAATTCTGAAAATGAAGCAAGAAATAAGGAAGCTTGTGAGGTGCAAAAAGAAAATCAATCTGCCTTAGAGGATAGGATGGACAGTACGGCTTTGCAGCAGACTAACCAAGGCAAGAGTAACATGAATAAGAGAAAGAAGAAAAGAGGTAAAGAGAAGGAAAAATTTAATGCTGAATTTTTCGCAGACTTGGAAAATTCTCCCGTGCCAAGAGGGGATAATATCTTGGCTGGCGGCGGTGGTTGGCAAGTACCCACCTTGGGTGATAAATGTTGATGGGATGTTGGAATGTGAGGGGTATGAATGCGCCCCTCAAGTTTGGTGGAGTTGCGGACTTCATCAAAAATAATAAACTTGTCCTATGTGCATTACTAGAGACCAAACTGAAGGAAAGAAGAGCAAAGAGATTTGTTGAAGGAAAACTGAATGGTTGGGGTTACTCTACTAATTTCCATGACATAAGTGGTGGAAGAATTTGTGTTGTTTGGGATAAAAGACTTGTGGATTGTATTATACTGGACACTTCTCCTCAAAGTATCCATTGTTCTGTCACATGTAAGATAACACAAAACAGGATCTTATGTACGTTTGTTTATGGTTGTTTACAGTACCGGCTCGTAGACCATTATGGGAAAGTTTGAATAGTTATTCTCAGAATATCACTGAACCTTGGTTGATTACTGGGGACTTTAATACTGTGTTAGAAGTGTCGGAACGCCGCGGAGGAAATACTCCCACCAGATATGATTTATGGGACTTTGAATTTTGTTGCTTAAGCTTGGGGCTAGTTGATGCTTTCTCTATGGGTAAATTCTTCACGTGGAGTAACGGATCAAAAGAAGCAAAGCTGGATAGGTGCCTAATTAATGATCAGTGCTGCAAAATAATTTAGCTTGTCAAGCCGACTTTAAAAGCATGGTTAGCATCTCGGATCACACTCCAATTGTGATCAGCACATTCATTCAAAAGAAAGTTGGTAACAGACCGTTCAAATTCCTGAACATGTGGACAAAACACCCGAAAATCTCTGAGTTGGTGAAGAATATCTGGACAGAAAGGATTGAGGGAACGCAACAATTCATTTTGGCTAAGAAACTCAAAGCCTTGAAACATCCACTTAAAACCCTTAACAAAAAAGAATTTGGGCATATTTCTGAGAGGGTTAAAAGAGCAAATGATGAATTCACTGTGGCACATGAGGCAATGGATGTGGTGTTGGCGAGTGAAGGAGAAAGAGAAACAGTGAGAAGACTTAGAGAAAAAGCCCTTTATCTTATGGAAGCTGAAAGACAGTTTTTTTCCCAGAAACTTAATACTAAGCATTTACTTGAATCAGACAGGGGGTCGCAATATTTTCATGACTTGATCAAAAAGAAAAATTCGGCCAAGGTGATAGCTTCCATCCTTGATAACAATGGGATCCCTACTAAATCATTGGACCAGGTTGGAACTTTATTAGTCAAGTATTTTTCTGAGCTGCTGGGAAATGTTAAGGAAAGAAAAGACAAAAGAGCTGTATTTTAGACAAGGGCCGTGTGTGACAACAGAACAGGCTAAGGATTTGACAAAACCAGTTACAAGTGAGGAAATTAAGGAGGCACTGTTTCATATTGGGGACGAAAAGGCACCAGGACCGGATGGATATACGGCTGCATTCTTCAAAAATTGTTGAATATCGTTGGTACCACGGTCTCGAATGCAGTTAAAGAATTTTTCAGTTCAGGGCAATTGTTAAAACAGTGGAATCACTTGTCTGGCGTTGATCCCTAAAAAGGTCCATGATCTTAAAGTAGAGGACTTTAGGCCCATAGCTTGCTGCTCAGTGTTCTACAAAATTATTACAAAGATAATTGCAGCTAGAATGGCAGGAATTCTACCACACATTATTAATCCAGCTCAAGGAGCATTTGTGGCGGGTCGAAGTATGTCAGATAATATCATGTTGGCGCAGGAAATAATCAGGGGATACTCAAGAAAAAGAACTTTCTCTCGATGCACAATTATGGTAGATATCCGGAAGGCCTATGACACTGTGGATTGGATGTTCCTTCAGGAGGTTCTGGAGGGGCTTGGATTTCCTAATAAATTTGTTGCCTGGATAATGGAATGCGTTAGGACAGTAAATTATTCACTGTCAGTGAATGGGGCTTGGCATGGTTATTTCCCAGGAAAAAGAGGATTAAGACAGGGGGACCAATGTCCCCGATGCTGTTCACTATGTGCATGGAATACTTTTCTCGTATGCTGGTTGTGAAAACAAGAGATGCTAAATTTTCTTACCACCCTAGATGTAAGAAAATGAAAGTGTCTCACATGGCATTTGCAGATGATCTTATGCTATTCTGTAGGGGGGATGCAAGTTCCGTAGACATATGTATGAAGGCATTAAATGAATTGGAGAAAGCTTCAGGACTGGCCATAAGCCCAAATAAATCTAAAATGTTTTGTGCGGGTGTGCAGGATGATCTATCTTTTACACGCATTCCGGTTGAGAGCTTACCGGTGCGTTATCTTGGAATTCCACTTGATGCTCAGAAGTTGAGGGTTGCTAATTTCTCCCCGTTGATAGACTCTGTTAACAAATACTTAACAGCATGGAAAGGTTTTACACTCACATATGCAGGCAGATTAGAACTCCTAAACTCAGTTATCCAAGGAGTTGTTGCCTTCTGGATTCAAGAGTTTCAGGTACCATCAACGGTTGTGGACCATGTTATTTTCTCTGTGTAGGAATTTTCTGTGGAATGGAAAGAGGGCAATGGTGGCGTGGGATGATATCTGTTTGCCTAAAGAGGAGGGAGGATTGGGTCTACGGAATATTAAGATTGGAATGCAGCTGTCCTCTCAAAATTGATTTGGAACATCCATGAAAGAAAAGATTCACTTTGGATCAAATGGATTCATAGTTACTATCTGCAGGATAAAGAGTTTTGGACTTGGAAACCCGGAAGAAATGATTCAGCACTAATGAGGAGCCTTGCCAGGATTAGAGACATGTTGATTGGTACATGTGGAAGCCAGATGGAATGTATTGCAGCACTCAGTAAATGTATTGGACCGAAAGGTTTTTCAACTTCTTATGTGTATGAAATCATTCGGCCAAGGGCGCAAAAGAGATTCATTTTCAAGAATATTTGGCGTGGTTTTATTCCCCCAAGTTTGCATTCACGACTTGGCTGGGATTAAGGGGTAGACTACCCACTCTGGATAACCTGAAGTTCTTGGAGACAGACGGAAAGTGCGTCCTTTGCGGAAAGGAGCAAGAAACAATTAACCATATTTTCTTTTTATGTGATTTTTCTAAACAGGTTTGGGAGGGGTACGTGCGAGCTTGGGAATTGAAAGGAAAACATGTTCTATTTCGGGTGCACTCAAATGGGCATATAGAGATGGCGAGGATCTCGAAGTTACTCTAGAATGGGACCTCTAGCGGTGCTTTGTTCAGTTTATCAGATTTGGAGAACAAGAAATGCGCAACGGTTTGATGGAGTCCAGGCTGATATCACTAGAACAAAAGCAATTATTTTGCAACAAGTTTTCAAGATCAATTACAAGTTGGGTCCCGAAAGATGAAAACAATGAGTTTTGTTTACTGTATTAGTAGAAAGTTGGCAGTGTTATTATTTTTTCTTAAAGTTAGAAGTTACCAGGGTATATATGTTGGAAAGGTTTTTGAAAAAAAAAAAAAAAAAAAAAAAAAAAAAAAAAAAAAAAAAAAAAGTCTGTTTCGTCCCCTGAATCTTTGTTTGGGACTCTTGTTTGTTTCTCTCTTGGTGAGCTATTTAGGTTGTTTATTTAAAAAGCAGTTCCTTTTGAGCAGTTTGTTTCCTGCTTTAGTAGTTTCGTTTCTCTTTTATTTGTTTGTTTTGTTTACACCCCTCTTTGTGTGTCGGTGTTATTGCTTTGTGATTGGATACGTAGGTGTCAGCGTTGTTGATACCCCGATGTACCTACGGTAGAAAGGTACCCTAGCCCACCCTGCCGGGGTTGTGGTAAAGGCGCATCAATCCGGCCCGTTTGGTATCTACGGTTATAGATACCCCGACGTACCCTCGGCAGACGTGGTACCCTAACCCTTCTTGCCGGGGTTGTGGTTAGGTGCATGAACCCGGTACGCAGATGCCAGCGGCATAATGGCATCACCATCAACGTGCATACCCGCGGTACAAGGGTACTTGGCGGTTTAAAATGGAATGCATGCCCGCGGTACATGGTGCGTTTGAAATGGGGGTTTGTTTGATGCATGCTACTGTATCCATGTTGTATGGTTTGTATATCAAAAAGAAATCAGGTGCAAAAGGGCAATGTGGACAGCACTACGGCTGAAGCATTTCTGGATTGGCAATTCAAAGATTAAATGCAGTGTGTTTGTTTGATCTGAAAAAAGTCAAGTCAATGTTCATTAAATAAATTTTATGGGGTAAGGATGCAAAAGCAGTTGTTGGTGTAATGGTAAGGAGAGAAGGTGTGGAGCAAAAAGAGCTAGGTTCGAAACCTCCCTTAGGCATTTTAAAGTTTGTTGATTGTGTGGACTTTGTTGACCTCTTGACTAAGATGAGATGCGGAAGTGCAAGAAGACATGGTTGACTGGTCAAAACCTCCAAGATCATGGAAAGTGCAAGAAGACATGGTTTGATTTGAAGGCAAAAGTTTGGTCTATTTGGGATTACATTAATTGGATGCTAATTTGAAGATTGGGCTACAGTGGGATGCAAATTATGGTTAAGATTCATTTCTTGGGGTTTTTTTATTTCATGTTGGGCTACTACTTAATAATGTGTTTTGTTCTACTGTGTCTAGTGGATTTTAGTGTTGGGAGCATAAACATATGTTCTGGAGGCTAGAAACTTGTCTCCATATCATTTTGGCACTTGTGCCGTAACCATTGTAAATGGTTACAACTAAGTATATCCTAGGGTATGCCCTAGTGTATCATGTATTATTTTGTTTACTTGGAATAAAGATTCACATTCACCTCAAAAAAAAAAAAAAAAATCGAAAGAGCTCTCAGTCTGTCAATCCTTACTATGTCTGGACCTGGTAAGTTTCCCCGTGTTGAGTCAAATTAAGCCGCAGGCTCCACTCCTGGTGGTGCCCTTCCGTCAATTCCTTTAAGTTTCAGCCTTGCGACCATACTCCCCCCGGAACCCAAAGACTTTGATTTCTCATAAGGTGCCGGCGGAGTCCTAAAAGCAACATCCGCCGATCCCTGGTCGGCATCGTTTATGGTTGAGACTAGGACGGTATCTGATCGTCTTCGAGCCCCCACTTTCGTTCTTGATTAATGAAAACATCCTTGGCAAATGCTTTCGCAGTTGTTCGTCTTTCATAAATCAAGAATTTCACCTCTGACTATGAAATACGAAT
>NW_017619829.1:1100000-1139958 GCF_001879475.1 Ipomoea nil | reverse complement strand
TTTTCTAACGGCCATAGATCGATTCGGCTTCTGCACTTGATCGAGCAACAACATTTTGCTTTTTACATTTCCAAGAGATTAAGTTGCCACCAAGAAAGATACAATATCCAGATGTTGATTTTCTATCCCATGCACCTGCCCAATCTGCATCTGTGTACCCAATAATTTCAAGGTTTCCATGGTCTTTGTATAACAAACCAGCCTGGAGATTTTTTAGTAATATCCAGCTTCCCAATGACTTTCACGTGGAGATGCCAAGAACTGACTAACAACACTTACCGCAAAAAGATATCAGGTCGAGTTACAGTTAAATAAAGTAATCTTCCAACCAATCGTCTATATTTTTCCGGATCTTGGATAAGCTCCCCTGGTCTGTAGGAGTTTAATATTTGGGATAGAAGTGTCAAGAGATTTACAATTCATCATACTGTGTCTTCTAGTATATCCAATGCATACTTTCTTTGTGATATGCAAATTCCTTGCTTGGATTGTGCTACTTCAATTCCCAAAAAGTATTTTAACTTCCCGAGAGATCTTTTGTTTCAAAATGTTGGAATAGATGTTGTTTCAACAATTGTATTCCTTCAACAACATCTCCTGTAATGACGATATCATCAACATATACAACAAGATAAATGCTCTTACCATGTTGATGTCTATGATGCTGAGGGAATTCTATTTTTAAAACAACACCTATTCCAACATTTTGAAACAAAAGATTTCGGAAAATTAAAATGCTTTTGGGAATTGAAATAGCACAATCCAAGCAAGGAATTCGCATATCACAAAGAAAGTATGCATTGGATATAATGGAAGAAACGGGAGTGATGAATTGCAACCCTCTTGACACTCCTATGGATTCAAACGTCAAACTCCTACCAGATCAGTAGGAACTTATCCTAGATCTAGGAAAATAATATTGACGGCTGGTAGGGAAATTACTTTATTTAACTATAACTCGACCTAATATCTCTTTTACAGTAAGGGTTGTTAGTCAATTATTGGCATCTCCACGTGAATCACTGGTAGGCTACCATCTAGATTTTGCAATATATTAAGAAATCTCTGGGCACTGGTTTGTTATACAAAAACCATGGAACCCTTAAAATTGTTGGCTGTACGGATGCAGAGATTGGGTAGGATGTGCATTGGATAGAAAGTCAACATTTGGATACTGTATCTTCCTTGGTGACAACTTAATCTCTTGGAAAAGTAGAATGTTGTTACTCGATCAAGTGCATAAACTGAAGATCGATCCATGGCTCTCGAGACATGTGAACTTGTGTGGTTGAAAAACCTCCTTATTGGTTGAAGGAGTCCAAGAAGCTTATTTGTGATAATCAAGCAGCTCTGCATATTGCATCAAATCCATTTGTTTTTCATGAAAGAATGAAACACATTGAAATTGATTGCCATTTTGTTTGAACAAAGTTGCATTTGGAGATATTACTACTTCTTTGTAGGCTCTAATGATGAATTAGCTGATATATTTACTAAATCTTTAAGAAGTCATAGGATTGAATTTTGTAACGAGCTTGGTGCATATGATATACATACTCCAACTTGAGGGGGAATATTGTAGTGTCTGTAGTAATGTTGAGCATGTGTCGGCGATGGAGATTGACCTCCATTAGTCACCGGAGCGGTGTAAGATTGGGCTGTTGCCATTCCTCTGATATCATAACAGATTGTGTAACAGCAGAGAAAGAAAAGATTCTAGAAAATGTATTACTCCAAAATGAAAGTCAACCAATACAGTATATAATGACGTAGCCAGCTTAGCCAAAGTAACTGTGAAGCAACAATATATAACTAAATGACGTTATTGGACTCCACCACATACGCAGCTGAGCTGGCACCATCCTTCAACATGTAGAGTTGTGTCCTTTGAGTCTATATATATATATATATATATATATATATATATATATTATATGTATGTTATATATGTTGTCTGGAATATAACAAATATATCTTTTCATCTTGTTCACAGTTGAAACTGTCTGATTCAGTGTTTTACTAAGAGTTATGTTTTGGAGTTTCTTCTGCTCCTCTTTGAACTAATAATTGTACCCTTGACATTTAATGCTTTGAAGGAATTGTTTTTGGCACAAAGGTTTTTTTATTTTGTCAACTGAAGAGATTTTTCTTAACTGCAGAAAATCCTGTGTGAGCGCTTTGAACTGGATAAGCATCTTCTAGATTACATAAATGGCAAATAGGTAAGTTGGCATCCTATATTCAACCCTTATTATTCTCACCACGGCATCATTCACTTTTGTTCCACCTTTTGTGTTTACACATCGTCTGTTTGGTAGCATAGTTAGCTTATCAGGCTCATTTTGACTTATTTGACCACTATTAGCTTTTTGTAACAGTTTATTGCTCTAAAATGTTAAAATTCAAAGGCCCTGTTTGGTAAAATAGTTAGCCTATAGACCAAATTTTGACTTATTTGACCACTATTAGTTGTTTGACTTGGTTTAAAAATCAATATAAGTGTTTGGTTAATTAGCTTTTTGTACTCTAAAATGCTAAAATTCAAAAAAGCTACTCAAATCAACTTTTTCAATTAGCTTTCTGAGAAAAGAAATTATACTAAACAACTAATTTACCAAACACATTTTTACAATAAGCTAATGTTATCAACTAGTTATACCCTCTAATTAATCCAATCAGCTATCAAGCTTTTTTAGAAAGTCATTTTGCATGTAATCAGGTAAAGGTTAATTTACCTGACATCTTTCTACAATCAGCTAATGTTATTAACTAATCAGACTCACTAACCTAATCAGCTAACAGTTAATTACCGAACACCCCATTGTTGCACATGATTTGTGTTCTACACATTGTATATGGCATTAAGACTTGAGAAACCTGTAAAGCAGGTGAGGTTGATGTATTCCGAATGAGGCGAGGCATTCGGTACCAGATCGATATGTGGATCAACACGTTATTGCTCAATGAATTGACCCTTTAATGAGCGGTGAAAGTGGGGATTTGTTACAAACCATAAGATTTACGATAGCCAACTCGTATTTCACGTTCATGTCATTCTTGTAACACAGGAAGGCAAGGGACTATGGTTTTTCAAACTTTTGATACAATTTTTCCAGAAATTTCATGCAGTTTATTTAGTTATAATTTTTCACAAGTATAGTTGGTATAAACCTTTTGATACAATTTCAAACTTTTTTTTTTTCCTTTTTGTTCTGTGTGACAATTTGTGCCTAGTGAAAACAGCAATACAAGTATTAATATGAGCTTGGTAGGAAGGAGGGAATTACGGAGGAAAAGAATTGTAATTCGGTGAAAAAATAATAAGGTGAGAATAAAGTAGGAATTCAATTATATTATTTGGTAAGAATGAATTTAAATTATTGAGAATGGGAAGGGAATAAGTGACATAAAAATTAAAATGCTCTTGTGTAATAATAATAATAGGAAAAGGGAAAGTAACACTTTTTCCTCTTGAGTTATACACTTATAACACTTTTTTCCCTGAATTATTTAAGTGGCTGTTTTTCCTTTAGAAATGTTAAATGGACATATTTACCCTTATAAACTGAACAGACACTAGCAACCAAAACTGAAATATTCCAATTATAATTTAGAATCAAAACTTTATATTTATAGTTTATTAAAATCGCAACCAGAATGGCCGGTTCATGTTCTGAATTGAAAAAAAATAAAATACATATATTGTTGAATTTAGACCATTTTAAAAATAAAAAATAAAATTTTAAAATAAAGACGGTTCAAAATCGCGAACCGGATCCAGAAAGGCCGGTTCACGGTTCAAGATCCAGTTTTTTTTTATTCATAATTTTAATAAACTGAAATTCAAATATTGAGTTATGAATCTGAATCATAACCGGAAACTTTCATTCGATTGTTATAGTGTCCAGTTCAGTTTGAACTGAACCATGGTCATTCCTACGTATAAGCAATAATTTGTTGGAGAAGAAAAATAAATAAAATGTTTACTTGAAAGGTAGAAATGTCAATTTAATATATAAGGGGACAAAACCACCACTTTTAAAATAATTGAGGGGACTAATATGCTTACATGAATAATTCAGGGGGAAAATATGCTATAAACATATAATTCAGGGGAAAAAAATATCATTTTCTCATAGGAAAATGCTATTTATTACTCCAAATTTTATTCCTAATATTTTTCCCATGATATGGTTAATAATTATTGGGTACCCATGAATGTGGTGACTCCACTAATTGTTAAAAATAAAGTTACTCGTCCAATTAGGAAATGCCATGCACTGATGCAAGGTGGGGGAAATTTTGCAGGGTTAGGTAGCATAATAATAAGGGGAAAAGGTTCAATAGACCCTTTTAATTTTTAATGAAAAAGTAATTAGGTCCTCAAACATTAAAAAAGGTTCAATTATATACTTAAACTCTTTAAAATTATACAATTAGACATAATTTACAGGTAACCAACAAATTATTGGTAAAATATATATATATATATATATATATATATATATATATATATATATATATTATATATATATATATAATTTTTTTCTTTTTGCTTTTGGCCGACGACGATCTTCGCAACCTCCTTCCAATTTGGAAGGAGGCTGAACGTCGTCGCTTCAACCTCCTTCCGATTTGGAAGGAGTCGGATGCTGCCTCCTTCCGATCTGGAAGGAAGCAGCCATTGCATCCTTTCGATCTGGAAGGAGGCAGCCATTGCCTCCTTCTAGACCGGAAAGAGACGGCCACCGCCGTGGCTTCCTTCCAGACTGGAAGGAGGCGGCCGTTGTCTCCTTCCAGACGGGATGGGGGCGAACGCCGTCGTCGCCTCCTAGTCTGGAAGGAGGCGGTCACGTCGTTGCCTCCTTCCAATATGGAAGGAGGTGACGTCGTTGCCTCCTTCCAGACTGGAAGGAGCGGCCACCGTCGTTGCCTCCTTCTAGTCTAGAAGGAGGCAGCCGCCGTCATCGGCCTCCTTCAAGACAGGAAGGAGGTGATGGTGTTGCCTCCTTCCAAACTGGAAGGAGGTGACGTTTGCCTCCTCCTTCCAGTTTGGGAGGAGGCAGCCGCCGTCGCCTCCTTCCAGTCTGGAAGAAGGCGACGGAAACCTCTTTTTAGACCGACGACGAAGTGCAAGTAAAATGTATTACAAGTGCATGTAAAATGTATTATAGGTGCAAGTAAAAATTTACACTGAGTATCAATACTTAGTTGCACCTATAGTTCTAAGTAGTTGCACCTATTGTTTTAAGTAATTGCACACATAGTTATAAGTAGTTGCACCTAGGTGTATGAATGTTTGCGAGTGGTTTTCAGGGGTATTACTACCCGCTGAACTCAGATCAATGAATGTTAACAAAGCAAATTACATGCACTGATAGGTGAAAGTAGGTGCACCTATAGTTATAAGTAGTTGCACCTATAGTTATAAATAGTTGCACATATAGTTATAAGCACACCCAAGTGCATGAATATTTGCTGAAAGTGAATGCTAACAAGGCAAAAATTACATGCACTTATAGGTGAAAGTAGGTGCACTTGTAAGTGATTTTACTTGCACTTCGATGTTCAATTATTTACGAAATGCCACCGCATTTTTTTTTAAAGTTATTAGATCTGGACATGTGTCGCGCGCTGATTCGTTCGCATTTCCCTCCTGAACACTTATTCGCACCTGAGTGCATCCTTATATATATATATATATATATATATATATATATATATATATATATATATATATATATATATATATATATATATATATATATATATATATTTATTTATTTATTTATTTATTTATTTATTTATTTATATATATTAATTTCTTTACTTGGTAACCTGTAAATTTAGTTTAATTGCACTGTTTTAAAGAGCTCAAGTGTATAATTGAACTTTTTTAATGTTTGAGAGCCTAATTGCTTTTTCATCAAAAGTTTAAGGGTCTAGTTGACCCTTAATAATAATAATAATAATAATAATAATAATAATAATAATAATAATAATAATAATAATAATAATATTTATTGAATTGAGGGAATTAAATTGCAATTCTATGTAGTTTCTATCTCGTTTTCATTGTAATTGAATTACAATTCATGCTAACCAAACACTCCATAAGTGATTTTTTGGTTCAACATTAACTATAAGAGATACCTTTAAAATTCATAGAATACTCACACTAATTTATGAACATATCTAATCGACCCAATTAAATGATAAAGTGCTGAACATATTATTTTTTCTGTCTTTAAACATTTGACATTTCTTTAAAAAATGAGAGTCCATGATCACTTACAGTAACTAAGTTGGTTACAAGTATCAAGTGATTAATACGTGTAATAGTTAATTTGAGGTTTATCGAGTTTTTTGCACTTTTAGTCCCACGACTATGGTGGCACTGGCAAAATTGATCCACGACTTTTGAACCTTGCAATTTTAGTCCACGACTATTGATTTTTTTTGCAAAAATGGTCATTCCGGCCACTTTTCCGTCAAAATTTCACCGGAAAAAAAAATTCTTCATTTTTAGCCGCGTTAAAATTGACATTTTACTTATCTCAAAAAATTAAAAGAAAAAAATTGATATTTGACTACATACAATATTACTGGGCTACATACTACTGCCCCAGGCGGCGGAGTTCCTGGAGCAGGCAGGGCTGTCAGTAAGCGATGGAGCGGCCGTGGCGTTTCCCGGGCTAGTTGGGTTATCCGGCAGCAGCATTGGAGTGGGTTATCCGGCAGCAGCATTGGAGTGGTACATGTACTCCGCCGCCTGGGGTAGTAGTATGTAGCCCAGTAATATTGTATGTAGTCAAATATCAATTTTTTTCTTTTAATTTCTTGAGATAAGTAAAATTTCAATTTTAACCTGGCTAAAAATAGAGAATTTTTTTTTCCGGTGAAATTTTGACGGAAAAATGGCCGGAAGGACCATTTTTGCAAAAAAAATCAATAGTCGTGGACTAAAATTGCAAAGTTCAAAAGTTGTGGATCAATTCTGCCAGTGTCACTATAGTCGTGGGACTAAAAGTGCAAAAAACTCTTATGAGCAGATAATTGACGTAAATAAGATGCAGTTTTTAAATTGGTTAGTTGGCAAAGATACGAAAATGGGTTTAAATAAAGATTGGGAAGGTGGGGATGTTTGAAGTTTGAACGCAAGGCAGCTGAGAAGTTCACTTTACTGCCCGCTCGATGAAGCATATGATCATCATCCAAGTATTCTTACAAAACAAACCAACATCTATTCACTGTATTATTAATATTAATATGAATTTAGATTAGATGTAAAAAAAACTTTTGGTTTTTTAATGATTATATTAGTCAGCTCTTGCAATTGAAATTTTCTGGGTCATCAATCAGAGTCAGGCAATGCTAAAATCCAGTCAGTCAGTCATCCTTTTTGTTTGATTTATTTTCTGAGATGAATGGTGGAAACAAAGAGTAAAATTACATGGACTTTGTATTTGTGCTTGTTTACTTTTACTCCATAATGTGGTAATATATAATTAGTTATTTTTATCTTGTGGGTTCCAAAGAAAATGTTAATATCAAAATTTTGAAAAGAGTAAAAATTAGAAGTAAAATTTGAGAGTAAAAGTAGTATTTTTTGAAAACAAAAACCCTAGTGACAGGCATCATAATGTAACCAGAGTGTAAGGAGGTGGCCCGTACAGGCTTAACTCAGTAATTTAGTAAATCATATTTGAGAGAAGAGACTAAGATTCGGAACTCGACAGCAACATTGTGATATTATGTTCAAAATAGATAGATAGATCTATTTGCTGATCTACTGAATTATCGTAATTTATCTCGTCTTAGGTGTTCTGTTGGGTCGAGACATGAAGGCCTTAAGATTTGAGGATTCAATTCGGAGAAGAAGGTAGAGTCAATCGTTATGCTGTGCATCCGTATGCACCATGCATGGTGCATACGGATGTCAAAACGACGTCGTTTTATTAAAAAACGCGCGTCTCCCCTTTAAAAAAAATTCAGGTTCGATTCCCAGCAACAACATTATATTGTTCATTCATTCTGGAATTTTAGTTCATAAATTATGGAATTATAGTTCATTGATTATGGAATTATAGTTCATCGATTATGGAATTGTAGTTCATCGATTCTGAAATTTTAATTTATAGATTATAGAATTTTAGTTCATTCATTCTGGAATTTTTAGTTCATAGATTATATTATGGAATTATAATTCATCGATTATGGAATTATAGTTCATCGATTATGGAATTTTAGTTCATATTTTGTTGCTGGGAGTCGAACCTGATTTTTTTTTTTAAGGGGAGACGCACGTTTTATTAAAACGACGTCGTTTTTGCATCCGTATGCACCATGCATGATGCATACGGATGCACAGCATAATTTGCCAGGTAGAGTGGAGGGAGGTGAGTAGGAATCCGTTGGAGGAGTGGTTAATTTGGGGAGGAGAGCGTATACACCACCTTCCATTCTTCCAACCTGTAAGGCTGGGAATGAATGGAGGCATGGAGCTGGGAAACAGGCAAGGGGGGGCCCCGCCGTTGGGTGTGTGTGCTTTCGCGCCGCTTTTGTGAACGCCGTGTCGGCTCACGCCCAAGCCGACCCACTGACAACGCTTTTCTCATGCTCCCACTCCCACTATCTCATTTCTAAAATTCTATTTCCTCCGCGTGCCCCAACCATTTTGCTCTACCCTCAGGCCCCACCACACTCCACCAAACCGCCACACCCTCATCCTGTCATCCATCTATCATCTATGTATATATTATTACATTTAAAATAAAATAAAAAAAAAAAACCAACAAAGATTTAATTGATATCCTCTAAAAGAGCATCTATAGAAGGGATTGTTAAAATTTTCTTGTCCAAACTCAGAAATAATTTAGTAAAATTAACATCATTGGACAAAATTGTTATTTCACATTAATATTTAAAGATCTTAAATAAATAATTACACTTTCCTTTTGAAAAATCATATAATTGTATAATTCTTACATTTTCCACATATAAAAACAATGGATTGGTGACTTCGGAAATCATAATTCTTCATTTTGCATTGCCTCTCTTTTCTTCCCGTTCTCTGTGAAATCATATCTTAGTATTCTCTCATTCCTTTCTTCTACTGCCCAATATATACAATGGATTAGTGTTGCACCCATGAAAATGTAAATATCTTCTTGCAGATTTCAAGATTTTGTTTTGGGTTAAGGATTTCAGTAGTTAATGAATTGTTTCTGCGGTGAGGCAGGTTGCAGGTTGCAAGTGATGCGAAACACAGTGGCAAGAAATTACAATTTCTAAGACTTATAGAGATCTGGGTTTAATTTGCGTTGAAAAATAATCTTAGAATTATTTCTAAGATTTTGTTGTTTACATAGTTCGTGCAAGTGTAATCAAAATATGATATTATATATAGAGTTAATTCCATTTTTTGTCCTAGATTTATAGGTGACGATTCACTTTTAGTCATTTTTTTTTCAAAACATCATCATTTGGTCATGGTATTATTGTGGCATGACCATTTTTTGTTCTTCATGATCAAAACTGTTCAAATTTCATAAAATCCAAGGGCATTTAGGTCTTTAATTATGATTTTTTTCAAAAAAAAATACTAAAAATAAAAATATAGCGGGTCAACCCACTTTGTATAAAAAAGATTGAAATGTCATTGTATTTAACGACATTTCAACAATTTTGTTGACAAAGGACAAAAAATTGTCATGTCACAATAATACTAGGACTAAAAGGAGATGTTCTAAAAAAGAAAGAATAAAAGTGGACTTCCACATATAAATCTAGGACAAAAAATGGAATTAACTCTTACATAAATATATATCAAGCATGCAATTAAATCTATCTTACACTTTCCTTTTATTCAACAGTCTAATTGCATATTGAATTTTAGTATAATTGACTAATAATTAATTACACAGATATTAATATAATTGAATAATTATTATTATGGTAATTAAGTTAATAATTACACGGATATTAGTACAATTACAATTAAACATGGATTGTTGATTGTTTTTTTTATATAATTACAAGCATACATACATACATACATACATACATACATACATACATACATACATACATACATACATACATACATACATACATACATACATACATACATATATATATATATATATATATATATATATATATATATATATATATATATATATATATATATATATATATATATATATAATTAGGTTCTGGTGCGATTAGGGTACCCAGGTGAGATTGTGCGGTTTAATCTAGGTCATTCATCTCGCTTAAATCAACGTCCAGGATTATCAAAATTTAAAAAAAAAAAAAACGCGGTGGCAATTTTGTAATTTTTGCATCTAGGTCAAAATTAAGGTGAGCGGTTCTGTGATTAATGTGCGTGAGTTTTGTATATAAGATGCGTGAGTCTTGTGCATAAGGTGCGTGAGTTTTGTGCTTAATGTGCGTGGGGTTGTGCTTAATGTGAGTAGTTGTTAAAACTTAAAGTGTGGGCTTTTGTGCTTAAGGTGCGTGAGATTTGTTCTTAATGTGAGTGGAGTTTGTGCTTAATGTGCGTAGGTTTTGTGCTTAATGTGTGTGGGGTTAATGATTAATGTCAACAGTGGTTAAAACTTAAGGTCTGTGAGTTAATACTTAATGTGCATGGGTTTTGTGCTTAATGTGCGTGAGGTTGTGCTTAATGTGCGTGCTTTTTGTATTTAATGTGCGTGAGTTTGTGCTTAATGGCAGTAGTTGTTGAAACTTAAGGTCTGTGAGTTAATACTTAAAGTGCGTGGGTTTTGTGCTTAATGTGCGTGAGATTGTGCTTAATGTGCGTGGGTTTGTACTTAATGTGCGTGCGAATGACTTGCCCAGGAGAGAAGTGCGAATGCATCCCATCTGTCCACGTGTCCAGATCTAATGGATGAGAAACACTGATTTTTAAAAAAAATACGGTCGCATTTTCGTAAATAATTGAACATCAAAGTGCAAGTAAAATGTATTACAAGTGCACGTAAAATGTATTATAGGTGCAAGTAAAAATTTACACTGAACATCAATACTAAGTGCACCTATAGTTATAACTAGTTGCACCTATAGTTATAATTAGTTGCACCTATAGTTATAAGTAATTGCACCTAGGTGCATGAATGTTTGCGAGTGGTTTTCAGGGGTATTACTACCCGCTGAACTCAGATCAATGAATGTTAATAGTTATAACTAGTTGCACCTAGGTGCATGAATGTTTGTGGGTGGTTTTCAGGGGTATTACTACCCGCTGAACTCAGATCAATGAATGTTAACAAGGCAAAATTACATGTACTTGCAAGCGAAAGTAGGTGCAATTATAGGTGAAAGTAGGTGCACCCGATCAATGAATGCAGGCAAAAACTACATGCACTTGCAGGCGAAAGTAGGTGCACTTATAAGTGAAAGTAGGTGCACCCGATCAATGAATGCTGACACGTGGCGCGCGCTGATTGGTTCGCATTTCTCTCATGGGCACTTATTCGCACCTGAACGCACCCCTATATATATATATATATATATATATATATATATATATATATATATATATATATATATATATATATATATATATATATATATATAAACATTAACATAAAATTACACAGAAAATTGTGAATGATAATTTATTTTGTTCTCATAGTATTATACCTTAGGGGGACGTTTGGTTCAGGTCATCTTAGATTACCTAGGTAATCTGAGTCTGGTAATGTTATATTACCTTGTTTGGTTCAAGTTATAAGATTACCTGGTAATGTTATATTACTTGAAAGCTGATGTGGCGGTTATGTTTCAAGGTAATGTGATTACCCCCATTTTTTAAAGTAATCTTAGATTACCTTGAATTATTCCAACTTTGCCCTTGTTAACTAATCCTTATATAATAATAATAATAATAATAATAATAATAATAATAATAATAATAATAATATATGTTCATATAATCAAATATACATGTGTATATTTATATATTTAGTTTTTTTTTTTAATATTTAAGCATTGATATACATTCATATATATAAATAAATACACACACATTATATATATATATATATATATATATATATATATATATATATATATATATATATATATATATTTATATTTATATTTATATTTATATTTATATTTATTTATTTATTTATTTATTTATTTATTATTGAGGACATTATTGTAAATTGATCCATATAACCTAAAATATAACCTTGAACCAAACAAGGTAATATTGTAGTACACCATCCAAACTAAACGCACAAGGTAATCTTACATTCTCAACATCTCATATTACCTTCCTGGAGGTAATCCTATTACCTGGGGTAATCCAAGATTCCGTGAACCAAACGCCCCCTAGGGGGTTTGGTTTAGGTAATCTGAGTTTGGTAATGTTATATGGAGTATTACTTTGTTTGGTTCAAGTTATGAGATTACTTGGTATTGTTATATTACTTCAAAGCTGATGTGGCGGTAATGTTTCAAGATAATGTAATTACCCTCATTTTCTTAGGTAATCTTATATTACCTTGAATTATTCCAACTTTTCCCTTGTTAACTAATCTTTGTATAATAATAATAATAAGAGAAAAGGGTCAAATAAGCCCCTAAACTTTACCCCAAAGGTCAATTAGGCCCCTAAACTTTAAAAAAGTTCAATTAAACACCCAAACATATCAAATTGGGTCAATGAAGCCCAAAAACCGTTAAATGACCTGTTATGACATGTTATTTCAATTCCGGTGACGAATCCCGGCAACCGGCGACAAATTCCGGCCACCTGCGACAATTTTCGACCGTCCGATCGTTTTCCACAGGAGAAGATGACCGGACGGCCGCCTTCTCCACTGCCACCTTCTCCATTGGAGAAGGCGGCCGTCCGGTGGTCTTCTCCAGTGGAAGACGACCGGACGACTATAAATTGTCGTCGGTGGCCGAATTTTGTGGCTGGTGGTCGGAATTCGTCAACGGTAGCCGGAATCCGTCGCCGGAATTGAAATGACCTGTAATAACAGGTCATTTACAGGTTCTTGGGCTTCATTGAGCCAATTTGACATGTTTGAGTGTTTAATTGAACTTTTTTAAAGTTTAAGGGCCTAATTGATCTTTGGGGTAAAGTTTAGGGGCCTATTTGACCCATTTCTATAATAATAATAATAATAATAATAATAATAATAATAATAATAATAATAATAATAATAATAATAATAACAATAATAACAATAATAATAATAATAATAATAATAGTGAATTCCATTTTTGGTCCTATTGTTATAGGGGTCATTTCAATTTTAGTCCACCATAATTATTTTTGCCACATTGTGTCCACTATTATTAAAAGTGTTCCAATTTTAGTCCACGAAAAATTTTAAAGTAGACAAAAATTGGAACACTTTTAATAATAGTGGACGTAATGTGGCAAAAATAATTATGGTGGACTAAATTTGGAAAAGCCACTATAACAATAGGACCAAAAATGGAATTCACTCTGATAATAATAATAATAATAATAATAATAATAATAATAATAATAATAATAATAATAATAATAATAATAATAATATATTAATACACAATGGCACACAAGAATACATGTAAACATCAGGTTTCGAATCTAGGCTCAATTAGTTAACAAACATATGCACACGACATACAAACTTTGACACACGACTAGACCAGTCCGCACAATCCTCTATAATATAGTGATCCTCATTTGAACTCAACTATATATATATATATATATATATATATATATATATATATATATATATATATATATATATATATATATATATATATATATATATATATATATATATATATATATATATATATATATATATATATATATATATATATATATATATAGTTGCGTTTAGGTGCGAATGCCGCGCCCAGGAGCGAAATGCGAATAACTCAGCGCGCGCCACGTGTTCAAATCTAGGTGCACTTATAGTTGTAACTAGGTGCATCTAGGTGAAAGTAAGTGCATCCGATCAATGAATGTTAACAAGGCAAAATTACATGCATTTTAAAGTGAAAATATGTGCATTTGTAGGTGAAAGTAGATGCACCCGATCAATGAATGTTAACAAGACAAAATTACATGCAAGTAAAATGTATTACAAATGCATGTAAAATGTATTATATGTGCAAGTAAAATTTACACTGAGCATCAATACTAAGTGCACCTGACGTTATAACTAGGTGCATCTATAGTTATAAGTAGTTGCACATATGTGCACGAATGTTAACAAGGTAAAATTACTTGCACTTATAGGTGAAAGTAGGTGCACTTGTAAGTGAATTTACCTGCACTTTTTACTTGCAAAGGTGCACCAACTACTTGCACTTATAACACATTTACTTGCACCAAAGTTTGAGTTATTTACAAAATGCCACTGCATCGTTTTTTTAAAATTAAATCTGATTCGTTCATCTGGACACGCGAATGGTTGGCATGCATTCGCATTTCTCTCCTGGGTGGCTGGGCACTTATTCGCACCGGAGTGCGACTATATATATATATATATATATATATATATATATATATATATATATATATATATATATATATATATATATATATATATATATATATATATATATATATATATATATATATATATATTAGCGCTCAAATGCGGCAGTGGCTTTAGGTGCGGCGGTGCGGCCATATCAGCATCGTCCATTCTGCTTAATCTAACAGCAACGGCTAATTTCTGAAGATTTAAAGATTTAAGCGCGTCCTGGTAAGTGGAGGGTGTTATGATAATTGTAGTGGTCATTTATATCGGTTGCTTGTCAGAATACACCAACAGTGTTAAAACAAGACACCAATAGTGTTAGGAAAAAGCACCACAATGAAATGCACAAATACACCAAAAAACACACAATACATCTAAAAATACACCATATAACTCACCACCCCAATGGTGTATTTCTGAACATTGTGTGATGCTTTTATTCATACCTAATGGTGTGTTCTAGTGATGCGTATCTAATTTGTGCATGTTTTTTGGTGTGCATTTTCTAACATGGATGATGTATATTTGTATAACTATTAGTGCGCCCGCACTGACCGCATGAGAAGGCGCGGGCGCACCTGAACTTGGCACCAACACGAATCCTCAAATACACCACACTAAGGTTAATAATGCACCAATAACGAACATAAAACACACAACACTATGATTTGATCTATTCTGGTGCCCAATGACGACTTTAACCTTACAGTTCGCTTAGTGTGAGAACGTGCGCGAAAATATCGGAAAAGCCTTGATGAATGTGATTCGTTGGATTTATCTAATCTAATGGCCTACAATTAACCGCATCGCCGCACCTAAGTGCACTACCGCACTTGAACCTTCCTCTCTCTATATATATATACTAGTTTTTCTACGCGCAAAGGAAAATGCCCAATGATTCTTTTTAAATAAGTATTTCAAAGTATATCAATGCAATATTATAAAGAAGATGTTCATGCATAGGTAAATAACTGTTGAATTTGTTTATTTAAATCAGTAATTTAAAGTATATAAATGCAAGATAATATATGAGAAATTGATTATATATAACTGTCACCAAAATAAATGGAATAAGGTTTAAATTGGCTACTAAACGTAACCTGAAAATGCAATTAGATCACTGAACTAAAAAAAAAAAAAAGTGCAATTAGGCCACTGAACACTCCAAATGTATGCAATTTTACCTGATAGCTGGTTACATGCTTACGTGGCAGCTGAGTTGGCATTTTTAATAATTTTAAATAAATTTTAATAATAACTTTTTAAAAAATTAAAAAAAATAAAACAAATAAATAAAAAATAATAAAAAAAAACGATGGGATGGCCATCGGCTACCCGTCTGTTTTATTTTTATTTTTTATTTAAATTTTTTCAATTTTTTAAAAGATTATTATTAACAATTATTTAAAATGCCAACTCAGCTGTCACGTAAGTAGGTAACCTGCTAAAATTGATGGTAACATGCTATCTGGTGAAATTGCATACATTTGGAGTGTTCAGTGGCTTAATTGCACGTTTTTTGAGTGCTCAGTGGCCTAATTGCATTTTCATGTTACGTTCAATGGCCAATTTGAACCTTATTCCAAAATAAATGTTTGCAACTTTGTAATAACGCTAGTCTAAAAGCGATAGTCTAAATAAATACAACTTTTGGTTTAAATTGCTCTAATTCTTGTTTGGGTAGCATTGTCATTGTCTTCATCTTCAGTACATGTTTTTTTTTTTTCTTTTTTTATTCGTAGTATGTCATGTGCAATTAGGTTATTGTTGGTAGCATAGAGAGGAATTCATCATGTAATGAGATTATGGTGTAGGAAGCTTTATATTCGCCTTGTTGTGTATATGACTGTGATTTTAGTTGTGCTATGAACTCATTATCTTACAAACACATGTTGATATTTGATAGTGATAGTTCAATTTTCCCTACATGTTTCATGTGTTGTGAGATGTGTGTCATAGGTTATCATGCGAAAGTATTGAACAAAATATTAATATTTATTATATTTGAATAAAATACTTGGTAAATAAATGAATAAATAAATAAATATATATAACATATTTTGTATTATAACTTTGATATTTAATTACAAGATAATGTAAAGAGAACACAATAGATAATGTAGTCAATATAATAAATTAATAAATTTGAAGGTAAAGAATCTTTGAATTGTATAAAATAAAGATAATATAACTAATGAAATTATATCTCTTTTTAATTTTTTTATAACGAATAATTCATTTTAAATAAAGGCATTATAGACATCTAATTCTAAATTAATTAAATGCATATGTATTATTTTTTGTTGTAGCTACTAATTTATTTTTTAATTTAATAAGAGCAATAAAGTGGCCTACATAGTACATACTTTTCATCCACAATAATGAAATCATTGATTTTTTTATTTCCACTTGTTGTTGAGACAAATTGTTTTGAGAGTTTGTCAATGACAATTACTATCAATAGAGGTTGATAATAAATAATTCAAAATATAAAGTTACAATATATATTGTTATAATAATATAGTAAAAATTAACTTATAAATTACAATTTTTTTGAAGTTTTCATGCATTGATAAAAGCATAATTAAAATATTAAGTTTTGTTCTCAATAATCAAAATAAGATTAATTAAACGAAAAAAATAAACTTAACTTAAATTTATTTTTTTTAAATGAAAGAAAATCAGATGATTTTCAAAGTTCCTGGTTTATAATCATTGAATGCTATGTATTTAGATCGATGAGCTAAATTTGACCAAAGTTTATATTAAATTTTATATTATATTTTTAATACTTTGTAACATATTCGTAGTATATGTTTAACAATTATGCCAATTCTAATTGGGATGTGGTTCAACCCTAAGATTTTTCTTATAGAAATTAATGAGTAAGTTAAGAATAATAAATAGTTAACGAAATATTCCGTTAAGAAAGTTTATACTAACGGAATTTAAGGTTATTTAAGGGAAGAAAATAATATAATAAAGGGTAAATAAGGAAAATCATTAAGAAATACTAAAATCAAAATAATATGAACCATTTATTTTAGGAAATAATTAGGACCGACATTTTTTTTATTCCAATTAAGGGCCTAATATTATTGGCTCTTATTAAAATTGTAGAAATTGTAGATATATATATATATATATTTATTTATTTATTTATTTATTTATTTATTTATTTATTTATTTATTTCACCTAACTATATCCTGGGCCCCAAAGGTAATTCAGGTTCATCTAGATTTGAGAATTAACACTAAATTATGCATTTCTTGATGGTTGACAGTAAAATATGCCTAACACTTATATCAATCAATCACGTCACGAAATATTAAAAACAAAGTAAAATTTATATAAAACAAAGTAAAATTTATATATCACTTGATAATTTGTTATAACCATTCCTAGCCCAAAATAGTGTTATCTAAATTCTAAAATTATTGGCAAAAACATTATTCAATCGTACTGTGATTCCAGTAATATGAAGATTAGTCAAAGAAAGAAACAAAGAATAAATCCCAGAGATCTGTCTACTTTAAACATAATTCCCACAATATTATTATCGAATTTCAAATTTTGGCCCATTTCCCTAATTATTACTTATAGAACTAATGAGCTAAATTTGTGCGGACTATATATATATATATATATATATATATATATATATATATATATATATATATATATATATATATATATATATATAGGCGGGTTCAGGTGCGGCAGTGTCTTACGGTGCGGTTATTTCTTACGGTGCGGCAACACCAATAGTTCACCAAATATGCACCATCAACGTTAGGAAATACACCATACAAAACAGAGTACACAGAGCCCTGCATCACCAAACACACACCATTAGGTGTGAGTAAAAACACCATACACTGTTCGGAAATACACCATTGGGGGTGGTGAGTTATATGGTGTATTTTTTTGAGTCTGTGGTGTATTTTGTGATGTTTTATTACATTTCATTGGGGTGTGTTTTTATTACACTGTTGGTGCATATTGTTAACACTGTTGGTGTATTCTGGAATTTGACCGCACCGCCGCACCGTAAGACCCCGCCGCATATGAGCGCTCTTCTATATATATATATATATATATATATATATATATATATATATGTATGTATATACATATATATATGTATATATACATACATATATATATATATATATATATATATATATATATATATATATATATATATATATATATATATATATATATATATATATATATATATATATATATATATATATATATATATATATATTGTAAATCAAAGGGGATGTAGGCTTGTAGTTGAACTACACCAACACCGGTTTAATTTAAAAATTTGACAACTTAAGTCAACATTGAGTAAGACATACAAAAACAAAAACAAAAAACAAAAAACAAAAGAACAAAACAAAACAAAACAAAAAAAAAAAAAAAAAAAAAAAAAAAAAAAAAAACCGCCGTTGTAGAACCGTAGAGTTAGTAATTGATTATTGGTGTTGATTAGACTTTGTATAAAATTCCATACTCATGTCCACTCAAATTATATTATTAATTCAACGCAACTCTTTACAAGTCAATCTATCACCGTTTCATATGTCTCTACTTCATTGTTTTCCAAGTCAATTTAATGAGTGAAAGACATTTTTGGTCCTAGACTTATAGTCGCACAGACAATTTTAGTCCTCTTTAAAAAAACTAGACAATTTGTGGACACTCTTATTGTAACGAGGACAATTTTGGTCCTCCGTCAATCTTCCTGTTAGATGCCCCGTTTGAGAGGCGGTAATTTCGTCTTTTCAACATACCTCCTTCTCCTTCACATTATTACCGTCGCTTATGGTAGGCATCTAACTTCTAACTTGAGCAATGGCGATTAATCTTTCTTATATTCTCTGTTTATTCTTCTTTGTTCTTTGCCTTACTTCTCCAGTACAGTTCTCTCTCAGGTGATCTCAGAAAACCCAAGAACGACGTCGCTCGATATTCCGTCCTCGATACACAAAACACTCACGGTGTTCTCCTCCATCGATTCTCAAGCCGAGAAATCATTTGAAAGTCAGAAATTGGGGTTTTCTTCTCCGTTTGTGTTCTCTCTTCCGCTACATTCTCAATTGGCTGTTCGGGGAATCTCGGAGAGAGATTACAAGTCGCTAACTTTGGCTCGACTCGAGCATGATTCGGCCAAAGTACAATCGCTTCAAACTCGGCTAGATCTGGTGGTTAACTAGATAACGAAGGTGGATCTGAAGCCTATGGAGATGGATCGGAGCTCGAGGACGAGAAGCTGGAGGGGCCCATTATCTCCAGAACGAGTTAGGGTAGCGGTGAGTGGTCATTGTAGACATAAGTTCTACAATCAGAAGGAGGCTCGTCAAATTCCACCAATTCCGACACATCCAAAAGCGCAAGCTTAGCTTGGCAACAACATCAGCCACATACATACAATGTTCTGCTCACCAACTACCAAAACTGTAATTCTTCGTACGCAAATGTGCGGGCCATTCAGCTAGTCTCTATAGTAAAGACTTTTATGAATTTAAGGATTCTCTGCTTAATTTATTCACAATAAGAGAAATGGAAGCCGAGTTAGTGGAGAATGGCAAGTATGAGCCTGTATTTGAAAGCATGATAGCAAAGGGGAGGTTGGTTTACTGCCTTTTCTCGGCTTCAATTTTTGTGGGAATTGTTTGTGTTTGGATTTACAGAGTGATTCACATTCCAGAAGTCGGAGAATATGGAAGAATGGGTTGGATGGGGATGTACGGGGAGGAGTTATGGTTTGGGATTTACTGGGTTCAATTTCTTACTAAGAGAGAGTAAAGTGCCTGGTTAATCTGCCTCGTCAATCTGCAATGAATAACAGAAGCTCACTGAGGTAATAAAGTGAAGGCGAAGGAGGTATGTTGAAAAGACGAAATTACCCCTCTCAAACGAGGCATCTAACAGGAAAATTGACGAAGGACCAAAATTGTCCTCATCACAATAAGAGTGTCCACAAATTGTCTGATTTTTTTAATGAGGACTAAAATTGTCCGTGCCACTATAAGTTTAGGACCAAAAATGTCTTTTACTCCAATTTAATTATTTAAATGCCAAAAATTAAATATTAAATTTTAGCCGTATAATTAATGAACATTTTCTTTTAAAAAATAATGTCTTATCTTTGATTTCCTAGAAAACTCGTAACTGCTAACCAGTGTATTGGTATAATATATAAATGAAAGGTTCCACGTAAAACTTGTTTTCAACGGTAGGTTGGAAGTTTGATTCTTGTCATGAACATTGAGAGTTTGAGTTTAGATTGGGCTTCTTGTACGTAGAAATGTACAGTTTAGTGTTAAGTCTTGAGACTATGTCGGTCCCTGTAGAGTTAGGGAACAAGTCTATAAGGGGGTGAATAGACTTGTTGAATTTTTAAAAAACGTTTTACGAATCGTTGAAGTACCCTAGAGGTAACTTTAATGTTTCGTTGAGTATGCACAGCGGAAATGTTTGTTAACTCTTTAAGTTGGTTTGCACAGCACGTATTTTGTTCTTTGTAAAACGTTAGGTTTGCTTTCGTGATGAATAATGCAATGCAGTAATAAAGCAAAGTAAAAAGATAGAGAGAGAGAGAGATTTTTATAGTGGTTCAGACAACTCAACCTACCCCACTCTTCTCATTGGAACTCCTTAAGGAGGATTGCACTATCCCTTAGTACAATATGGACGTTCAAGCCTTGAACACGAAGCCGGCCTTGAACTCCACTAGGTTTTTCGACTATCACCGGTCTACTCTGCCTCTTTCTACTACTATCAAGTAGAGATTACAAAGTTTGAAGAAATAAGTTTCTTTTTTCTCCAACTAGAGATCTTTGCTTTGAATATCTTTATCTTTACGAATGAGCAGCACAAGTCTCTTGAAGTCTGAATGTAAACTTTGAGCGTTTGTCTCTCTTTCTCACTGACCACTAGATGTGAGCTTGAATGCGTTAGAACACTTAGACAATTCTTAGAAAATGACCAACACCTTCTATCTCTTTGAGAGAAGGTATTTATAGGCGTTTCTGAAAAAGGTCCGTTAGAGGGAATCCAATTTCAAACTGCTATTACCCAGTGATTAAAGACTAACGACTAACGAGTAATTCAGAGGGTAGGTGAATTGTCAAAATTTTCAGCCGTTGGTGACTTATTTTATGCTAAACATATGTTTTTGTTTTGCACAAAATGTCTTGGCTTTTAAGGAAGAATCTTCCTTGGGATGTGTTTCTAGGACACTCTTTACCTTGGACACATTCACCTAAGATATTAAGTTTTTGAACTGTTGACACAGAAAATGTCTCGAGCAGTCCTTTTCGAATGGTTAACTAGGTTAACGTTTCGAACATTAAACCTTTTCAACCTCTCACATACGAATGGTTGACCTTACCATTCGGTCCGCCTTACACTTTGAAAGGTAGATCCTTCTATCATTCGACCTTTGCAACCTTTCTGATTTGAATGGTTGACCTTACCATTTGGTCTTCTACTCTTCGAATCTTTAGTCTTCAGTCTTCAGGCCTTCAAGTCTTCATCTCGAGCTATTCGAAAGGTAACCATTCGAGTTACTATTTGAACTATTTATTGAGACTGGCCAAAATATAACTTTTCGAGTTATCATTCGGATTGATTTGTTTAACCAAATTGTGACTTCTCGAGTTACTATTCGGACTATTCAAACTTTGAGCAAAAATAATTATGAGTCTAGAATATAAAAGAAATGGGGACTAAAATTCCTAACTTTTGGTATCATCAAAATCTAAATACAAAATGTTCCTAACATATAGGTTCATGGGGTCGAGAATATAATAATGCCTTATCTTAACAATACGTATATATGCATGATCCTTGTAGCATTTTGATTGAAAGTGTTTGCATGTGTGATTAAGCTAAGATAGATAAGCAAATATGAAAGTAAATAGTAAAGAGATTGAGACGAGGTTTTTATAGTGATTCGGAAAATCCCTTACACCACTCTTCTCCCTAACACATAAGGTATTTCACTACTACTTTTCACCCAAATACAAGTGGACAACTCCACCAAGACAATTGAGAATAACTTTCTTTACCAAGCTACACGTTTTTCACTTCTTCACCTCCTTCTTCATAGGTACGCAACCAAGTCGCCTTGAAAATGATGAGGGAAAGATCTCCAAGAGATGTTAGTTAAGTAGACTAAACATTTGGATTGAATTTGGAAGATTCTTGAAGCATTTAAGCTTGAATGTCTGAGAGCTTTTGAAGAAATTAGACTCTTGAGTAAACTTGTATAATGCTCGTATTCGTAATTTTTTCACAGAGTTAATACCATCCGAGGTCCTCCGAGTATAGTGGTTTTGCCACGTTTAGTCCTAAACTTTCAAATTGACCATTCGTAGTCCTTTGACTTTCAAATTTAACCATTCGTGGTCCAAGTTAACCACCCAAGGTCCTTCAACTATTAAATTTTAACCAACTATGGTCCTTTCAAGAGGACCACGACTGGTTAAATTTCGAAACTTGAAGGACCATGAGTGGTTAACTTGGACCACGAATGGTTAAATTTGAAAGTCGAAGGACCACAGATGGTCAATTTGAAAGTTTAGGACTAAACGTGGCAAAACCACTATACTTGGAGGACCTCAGATGGTATTAACTCATTTTTCACACTTCAGGAGGTTCTCTATTTATAAAGCTAAATGCCTCCAAATATAGCGAGCCAAGCTCTGAAGGGTAGATTGTAAATATTTAGGAGTTTTTATTAAGAACTAGTAAATATTACACATATCATTTTAACGTTAAGTATGTTTTTTTTAATAATTTAATTTTTTCAATTGTTATGCGTGGTGTAATTTATGAGTTCTCTTTTAATTTTTTATTTTGGAAAACGGATCTTAATTGATTATATCAGAATCAATGAACGCAACAAGAAAACTGGGAGGAACATCAAACCATTCCCCAGGACCTGATGCAGAAACGGCTTCCCTAGCTAACACATGGGCCGCATGAATCGCAGATCGCCTAGCATAACAAAAGTGAATCCCATTGAGCATAGAGGCCACTTGCTTTACATCCTCAACTAAAAAATAAAAGTATTAAAAAATGTTCAGAATTTAACGCATTAAAACACAGTTGGGCATCGATTTCCACATCTACATCCCCCATCCCAATGTCACGCAACCAAGACAGGGCCTCCCGCACGCACAGCACCTCAGCCTCAACAACGGAATACTGACCTTGCATGCAAATGCTCTTAGCAGCCATGAAATGCCCATTCTCATCCAGCAACACCCACCCCAACCCCATTCTATTTCAAACAGAGTCAAAGGCAGCATCAGTATTCAGCTTCATCCTCCCAACATCTGGCGGTTGCTGTTGGAAATTAGTGAATAAATCGATACACAAAATATATATAAAAAATATATATTTGTCCCGAAAGATGGAATTTAATTTATACAAAATTAATTCCAACCAATTTTGGTACGAAACCAAAATTACATACATATATATATACCTCGTATATATATTAACCAACTAGGGATTTATTTTATCAAAATAATCCCACTACAACTAGTACGAAACTAGTACACGGGACTTAATTTTCACGAAATTAATCCCATCACAACTAGTACGAAACTAGTACAAGGATTTAATCTATCCGAGATTAATCCTACCACTTGGTTCGAAACCAAGAACAAAAATAAACAAGAGACAGGTTTCTAACCTGAGGTTTAACCCAATGCGAAGAAACAAGAAGAAGCAGATGAAGCCCGAGTCGTGTGTACACACACTCTCCTTAAAACCGATTCGCCACCTCCCGAGGGTGCTAGGATCGTTGTGGCGTCAGTCTCCCAGGATAAAACGGACTACGACTTTGGTGTTCGAGCACTCCAACCCAAAGCCCGGCGAACTAGAACACAAGTTGAGCACTCCGATGTTTTATGGAATTATGTTGGCAAACAATTTTCTCTTTTGAAATAAGGGAGATTAGAGAGAAAAACAATGGTTTTTTGAGTTTCAAAAAAAATGGTGTCAAAACATTATGCCAACATAACAAGCTATTTGTAGGGAAAGAGGAATTAAGTAGCATTATAATGGCCATTAACCAACATAAATCCAAGATTTAATAATTGGATAATAACGTTTGAAACGGTCGTAATTATTATCGTAATAATTCCAACGGTCACGAACTTAATACGCGATTAATTCGTATCGACCACAACGACCTGTTTCAAAATATCTGAGTGACCGAGAAGTCTGTACAAACCCGAAGGTTTAACGAATTGGGACCGAAAACCACACCCGAGTGGTCCACACGCACCGAAACGGTGCAGCACGAATCAATGCATATAGCATTGACTCATGCTCACCGAATCCATAGTACAAAAGGTGCCTAAGCCAAAGATTAATAAAAATCAAGGCACCAAAACCAAAGCTTACAATTAAACTTTCAAGTTTCGTGCAGCATCTTTCGTCCATGCATGAAGGCATAACACTAAAGTACACTTCCCAATTCACTAATCAAGCTTTCAAAAGCTTAATTACCACTTAACCTTTTACCAAAGCCTAATTACAAGCATTCTTTCGTGAATGCTAAGTAATTAGCATCAAGATTAGTGCTAATCTTAATTAGCCACTAAACAATAGGTTTAAGTTGTTGACTTCTCTCAAAATAGGTTCACTTTGAGAATCAATTTCTCATTCACCTATTACCCATTTTGAGCGTACATTATATCAAATTCTTCGTCTCACTACGAAGAACCCGAATCCACTTTGACCCGACCCAAATCGGAAGTGGACCCACATATATTTGTACCACAAAATCATCACTCAAAATGCCATTTTTAGCTAAAAATTCCAACAATCCCCCACATGAATGAAAATTGATTTTCGGGACGAGGAAAAATCGACACGAACGTGCTCAACGGTCGATCCCTGCATAGCATAGGTAGGTGTTACCCTTTGAACCTTGCCTTGTGAAAATATGTTTACTCTACTGGCTGTATGGTAGAACTTGATGTCTTTGAACCAACTGCCGTTTGTGTAGACGATGACATATCCCACACAGGAACCTTCCAACCTTTGTTCTGTTCTCATGGGTGTGCCCGTTTTGGTCATGGGTCACTTTCCTGGTTCTGCGAGAGTTTCTAAAGAATTGAGCCCATCAATTCTCCTTTGAAGCGACCCCACTTCTCTCTAACATAGGTGATTCTTTATCGAGTATCCCGCATACTCACACATGTCAACCGACATTCGAATCATTAAAGCATCAACATGCTAGCCTCGTGCGGGAGTCACTGTTCTTACGAGGAATGGTAGGGAGTCCGAGACCCCCACAGTGACACGCTTCGTTCCATAATTTAGTTGTCCCATTGAACCTAGGTGCCAGCTAGGTTGGGTGTCCACTATAAAACTTTTTTATTCGAAGGGCTTCAAACCCATTCCTCGTGCCAATTTCTCAACAACCATTTGCTTACCCTCGGGTTAGCGAGTTAGCGGCCGCTACGTTATCTTTTGACATCACGTAGTCAATAGAGATAACCCATGTTGTGAGAAATTGTTTAATGGTATTATGTTTACGACTTATAAGTCTAGACTTACCATTCCACATCTAACTCTGTACTTAACCAATTTTGGCTTGACTATCGCAACGCACACAAATTGGAGGTACGAGTTTATCTTTAGGAACATTCCCGAAAAATGGCATAGCCATTCGGCCTACTCGCTCGCGACACGAGTGTAAGGCTCTCAGCTTTGATCCCGTCATGGATCTTAGCTATCACAAATCATTTCGAGAATTTCCATACAACCAACTGCACTGGCCTACGTAAACACGTAGCCTTCAATGGACTTAGCGTCCTTTGATATCTTTTTAACGTGCTATACTTTCCAAATACAGCTAGATATCCCACGTAGTGCAGTCCAAAGTCACGAGCATACCTTAAGTATCTCATAACTTCCATTATTGCCTTCTAGTGCGTATCACTAGGGTTACTCGTATGTCAACCGAGTTTGTTAACCGCAAGGCAATATCCGGCGTAGTACCACCCATTTGATACAATTAAACTACCAATAATCTGAATTTATTCTCCATGAGAAATACAATCTCCGTGATTATTGGCTAGTTGTACGTTAGTATCTAACGGTGTCCAAGCCACTTGATTATCATCCTTTGCAAGGATTCAATCAACACAATGAGATTGGCTTAACACGAGACCGCACGGTCTTCTCACGATTTTAATCTCGAAGATTAAACCTGCCAAACTCATATCATTCATGTCAAATCTCAAATTTAACATGTTCCTGGTAGAATTGATCCTTTGATCGTTACTACCCACGATGAGTTTATCGTGTATAAACAAATAATGATATCACCGTCTATCGTATCCATTACGTAGACACACTTTTCACTTTCGTTTATACTAAACTCGTTGGTTATCATTGCATGATCAAACTTCACGTGCCAATGCTTAGGCAATTGTTTTAAACCATACAACGATTTCACCAATCACACACTTTCTTTCTATAGCGCGGAACCACAAAACCCTCAGGTCGTTCCATGTCTATTAAGAAAGTGATTTTCCACATCCATTTGATGAACTTCCAAGTCTCGCTAAGCAGCTATGGCAAGTGTCACTCTAATGGATTTCATTCTCATCACAAGAGAATACATATCGAAGTAACCGTGGCTCTCGCGTTGCATGTAATCTACAATTACACGCCCGGCTATTTACTTCAATGTAACCAACCAGTTTTTATCTTCCGACACATGATCCAGAGGTTTTACAACCCGGAGGAAGAACAACCAGTTTCAAGTATGATTCTTTAAGATAGAATCTACACCACCTTGGTAGCCTCTCTCGTGTTGGTCCATCTGTAGAAGTCACCCCTTCTACATATGTTCGAGGCTCATTTTCTAACAACCATGTCAGAAAATCTGGTTCATTTTCTTGTAAACAAGTTAGAATATGCGCATCATATTCTAACATGTACGTCAGAAAATATGGACCAAGGATTGTTCAATCCTTGCTCTCTTGCTACGTCTAGCTTCGAGCTCGGGTTCTCTTTCATACCCTTCAACCATAGCTACGCCGAAAGTTCCTTTCAACGTGCTAGGTCCTTTATTGAACCTTCAAAAATACATCTTCCAAGAACGATGAATTTCTTGATTCAATTTATCGTGTTCTTATGTACGTCCAGAACATAGGACTCGTGTACTAAGAACCAAAAACCGCCTTTGGCAAGACACCCCCACATTTCAGGTATTGGTAGGAAAGCTTCCTACGTACCCATAACCCATAAGAAGCCTTATCGAGTTTCGTGCAGGTAACCTTATTTTAAAGGTACTTACTTGTCCAAAGTCTTGTCTCACCCCACACACTTTGAGGTAGACCCGAACTTATCAACGTCTTGATATTTATGTTCGGCAACAACGTTCGATTGAGGTGAATACTGTGCCGTACGCTCGAGTACGATACCAACACTTGCGCAGAATCACCAATAGGTGTTTCATATTCACTACATCGATCGTTTTTAACCGCCTTAATTCCACGATTAAGTTGGTTTTCCACTTTATTCTTATAAAGAATAAATTTATCAACGACATCGTTTTTGCTCTCAAGCAAAATTCACTTAGCATTATTGAGTGCTATCGTTGATACTCCGAGAAGTACATCCAAGATGTCACCCGAAGGTTATGTACCTCCACTTCTCGATAACTCGCCTATGACCAGAAGATACGTTTACTTCTCGATCACATGGCCTAGAGGTGCTTCTAGCACTTCTCAGACCCGAGATGTGAGTTTCACTTCTCGGTGGTTTTGCCACATCACAAATATCATATTTGTGCTTATCATTAAATTTGGAATGTGGTCCATGCTAATTAATCTACGTATAGATTTAAAATTACCATGACCTTGTCTACCATGCCACAAACACGAAGACTCAACCAAGCAAGACCAATTAATAATGTTCTTATTAATTACGGTTATTACACCGAGCTTATAGCCCAATTAGTAATTAACCCTTGCCTTCATTCCAAAATTAGACAAAACCTTGTCTTAATCCACAATAGTGACAACTTTATAAATCATTACACCATTACTCGCAAGTTAGGTGGTTCAAGATTTATTTTGTTGTCCCAACACTTCCGTCATTTGTCACAAATTAATTTCATACTAGTACAATTTGGTATCTCTAATCAAGTTAATTTTCACACAATTAACAAGATTATATCAACCAAATTTTCCAACTAGTTGAATCAAGCTTATATAATCGTATTAAGAATATTATTTAAAATATTCAACACATTTGAGCTTTGACGCTCACGATTATATAGCCATCCCAATTTTGACAAATTGACTATACTTGAAATCTAGAACCGAAGTCCTTTACGAGATTTCAACCATGCAACATGTTTGTTACATACCACTATGGCCGTTAAGCCATTCAAGCATTTTCCGTGGAATTGCTTCTTGAAGTCCTTTCTGCCCAAAGGCAACAAATGGATACGAGATTCCAATTGAAAGGCTTCACTCACGATCATTCCTTCGTCAACTTGACTTAGGACGATCCCGGAATCCACCATCTTGTATTCAAGTAATCGGCTAACGACAAACATTTTTGCCTTAGCGTCATCACTATTATACTTCAGGTCCAAAGATTCCCACAATGACTCACACAAACCATTCAAAACATAGTTTAGGCATAGGAAAACCAAATATTTCCAAATCCTTACTATACTAATGATTTGAGCGTTAGACTCATGTTCCTTTCCACTAGGAACCATCTCGGTCAAGAACCATGACATTCCGAGAACCACTAGGCTGAACAACACTTTAAGTTGCAACCCTTCAAAATTCAACTCCGTGAATTTCCTTGGTCTTTCGACCAATCCACAAGGCACCGTCCCATGTACCTTCATCGTAGGGATATACCCTTTGATGCCACCACCGGTCTCCGAACCAAAGTTCACCGGGGTTTCGGATTGTGCAACTACGTTGCCGATCCGACCAAATGAATGTGCACCACGAGCAACATTCACGGTTCCACCACTCGTGGAATCCATCGACTTTATTCACCAAAAATTACTCGGTTTTAAGATTGTTGGAAATTAGTGAATAAATCGATACACAAAATATATATAAAAAATATATATTTGTCCCGAAAGATGGAATTTAATTTATACAAAATTAATTTCAACCAATTTTGGTACGAAACCAAAATTACATACATATATATATATATCTCGTATATATATTAACCAACTAGGGATTTATTTTATCAAAATAATCCCACTACAACTAGTACGAAACTAGTACACGGGACTTAATTTTCACGAAATTAATCCCACCACAACTAGTACGAAACTAGTACAAGGATTTAATCTATCCGAGATTAATCCTACCACTTGGTCCGAAACCAAGAACAAAAATAAACAAGAGACGGGTTTCTAACCTGAGGTTTAACCCAATGCGAAGAAACAAGAAGCAGATGAAGCCCGAGTCGTGTGTACACACACTCTCCTTAAAATCGATTCGCCACCTCCCGAGGGTGCTAGGATCGTTGTGGCGTCAGTCTCCCAGGATAAAATGGACTACGACTTTGGCGTTCGAGCACTCCAACCCAAAGCCCGGCGAACTAGAACACAAGTTGAGCACTCCGATGTTTTATGGAATTATGTTGGCAAATAATTTTCTCTTTTGAAATCAGGGAGATTAGAGAGAAAAACAATGGTTTTTTGAGTTTCAAAAAAAATGGTGTCAAAACATTATGCCAACATAACAAGCTATTTGTAGGGAAAGAGGAATTAAGTAGCATTATAATGGCCAATAACCAACATAAATCCAAGATTTAATAATTGGATAATAACGTTTGAAATGGTCGTAATTATTATCGTAATAATTCCAACGGTCACGAACTTAATACGCGATTAATTCGTACCGACCACAACGACCTGTTTCAAAATATCTGAGTGACCGAGAAGTCTGTACAAACCCGAAGGTTTAACGAATTGGGACCGAAAACCACACCCGAGTGGTCCACACGCACCGAAACGGTGTAGCACGAATCAATGCATATAGCATTGACTCATGCTCACTGAATCCATAGCACGAAAGGTGCCTAAGCCAAAGATTAATAAAAATCAAGGCACCAAAACCAAAGCTTACAATTAAACTTTCAAGTTTCGTGCAGCATCTTTCGTCCATGCATGAAGGCATAACACGAAAGTACACTTCCCAATTCACTAATCAAGCTTTCAAAAGCTTAATTACCACTTAACCTTTTACCAAAGCCTAATTACAAGCATTCTTTCGTGAATGCTAAGTAATTAGCATCAAGATTAGTGCTAATCTTAATTAGCCACTAAACAATAGGTTTAAGTTGTTGACTTCTCTCAAAATAGGTTCACTTTGAGAATCAATTTCTCATCACCTATTACCCATTTTGAGCGTATATTATATCAAATTCTTCGTCTCACTACGAAGAACCCGAATCCACTTTGACCCGACCCAAATCGGAAGTGGACCCACATATATTTGTACCACAAAATCATCACTCAAAATGCCATTTTTAGCTAAAAATTCCAACAGTTGCCATACTCCGCTGACATCATTCCCATCCTGACGGCCTTCCCCCTCCTCTTGTATAGACTTCCAATTCTGCCAATATGCCATAGCCTCCCGTACAACGATATCCCTTGAGAACTGCTTTCCCTGCCACACACACGCATTTCTGCTCTGCCATACCGCCCAACACAACATAACAAACTTCAATTGGAGGTCATCTTTTAAGACATATGAGCAACTCAAAAAACCAATCAACTAAATTACCTTGCACATGTGCTCCCATCGGCAACTGCAACGGTGCCCAGATCGCATGTACATGTATGCAATCCCTGAACAAGTGTGCATCAATCTCGTCCACCCTCCCACACATATGGCAATTCACCGAACAAGCCACCCGTTTTGTTAACAGGGCCTCTCTCGTAGGGAGCACCGACGTCGCAAGTTGCCATGCAAAAACCCGAACCTTTGGCGGTACCTGTACATGCCAAACACGTTGCCACGGCCTGTTAGTTTGCACCTCCCCCACCAACAGTCTATAACAAGATTTCACCGTAAAGGAACCCTTAGAATCCCCCTTTCATACCCAAGCATCCCGAGGTCGGCGAGAGCTTACCGGAATATTCAGTATCCGGGTTGCATCATCCTCGTTAAACAGGTCCAGGACACATTCACGATCCCATGCTGTACCAGCCCCATTCATAAGAGAGCTTACTGGTGCCTGCCTCACGGTCTCATGCAAAACCGTTGTTATGTAAGGGTCCTCCGCCATAGCAAGCCACGGATCCACCCAAATCAAGGTTGTTCTTCCATCGCCAATACTCCTGCAATACCACTGCTTCACAGCATCCTTCGCCTCTACCACACTTCGCCAAATAAAAGAAGGATTATGCCCAACACCCGCCTCCATAAAACTAGAATTTGGGAAATACCTGCTTTTGTAAACCCGTGCCACAAAGGAGTCCGGCCTTGTTAGTAGACGCCAAGCCTGCTTACCCAGAAGTGCAAGATTCATTTCCCGTAGAGTCCTGAACCCCAACCCCCCCTTGGCTTTTGGAGTGCACAAAGTCCGTCATGCCTTCCAGTGAATTCCAGTATTCCCCACCACCTTTCCAGTCCACCAGTAACGATTCAGTATGACCTCAATCTCCCTGCACAAGGTCACTGGCAACAGAAATACCATCATAGCGTAGCTTGGCAAAGCTTGCAACATATTCTTTAGCAATACCACCCGACCAGCCCTAGACAAGAACCTGGCGTTCCAACCTCTTACCCGTGCCAGGACACGGTCCTTAAGAAACCCCAGTATTGCCCTTTTCCTCTTCCCCACCATTGACCGCAACCCCAAGTACTTATAGGTGGTATCTCCCTATCACACACCTAGCGTGGTCATGACACCAGCCCTCGCGGCCACACTGTATTGGTGCTAAAACACACGAGTAACTTGTCATAATTCACCTGTTGGCCCGAGGCTGCTTCATTCTTATCAAGAACCTCCTTCATATTATTACTTTCCACCGAGTTCGCCCGCAAGAAAAGAAAACAGTCATCCGCGAACAACAAGTGGGTTATTGGCGGCCCACCCCTCGATACCCGAATCCCATGCAACAAACCACGTCTCATGCGGTCATCAATGAGTGCACTCAGACCCTCCACAACCATCAAGAAAAGGTATGGCGATAGCGGGTCCCCTTGCCTCAATCCACGCCCCGGGATTATCGGCCCAAGCTGCCTCTGTTCATGCAAAATATGATACCTTACGCCACTGACGGTCTCCATTAAAATATTCACCCATTTCTGACTGAAACCCAATCTAAGCATCACCGCCCGCAAAAACCGCCACTCTACTCTATCATACACTTTGCTCATATCTATCTTTAATTCCTCATTGTTTAGTGTGTTGTTAGTTTAGGTCCTTTTGATAACAAAGTTGTTGGAAAAAAATGCTTGTAATCTGTAATACATTTGAAATACAACAAAATACAGAAAACAACAGGGAACAAAAACTGGATCATTTGATATCTTCAGGCGTGTAATCACTTTCCTATAAGCTTTAAATCTCCCTCTATAAAAGCAACAAGGTTCAAGATTTAATCTTATGGGATACAAGAAGATGAATGAAATTCTCAAGTTGCTTTGTTTGAGAGTTTCCTATAGAGATGTAGATCTGTGAAATATCTCAGTGTACTGCAATTTTATAGCATGTCAATTTTATTTTTTTTTTTTTTGTATCATTGCTTTCAGATGTCTCCCCTTAATATTTATAGATAAAAATCTAACTGATTGGGGGAGGTTACATGGAAGTGGTTATAGCAGTTTCAAAACTAACTTCCATAAGATATATATTAAAAGATATATCAGGCATGGGAAATAAAATTACATGAACCATGTAGAACTTATACATTTTCATAAGATATGTACCTTTGTAGGTTCACGCAATTATTCGAAATTATAAAGTAAAATATATTATATATATTCATTATTGCATTGCATGTCACCATGCAAATAAATGAATAACATACATATTTACTTTACACGAAAGCAGCAACAAACATTGTGCATGAGGCAAGGCCGAAACCTTCAAGGCCGAATCAATTCATTGATTTCAAGGCCGAAACAATTCGTTAAATTAAGTATGCGCCATCAATTCGTTAAACCCGAATCAATGCTTTCGTTAAATTCCTTTGATCGAATCGATAACTAACAAAATGAACAAATAGCCATCCATTCGTTAAATAACGAATTGATACAACCGAATCTTCCGTTTAATCAACGAATCGTGCATATCAATCTAAGTATGATTCGGTTCCTAACATACGCAATATTCATATTTCCCAACTTTCTTTCTACCAAACTAAAATAATATTTATAACTCCACAACTCCAAATATTATTTAAGCTTTCATGGTAGTCCATCTGAAACATTAATCTCCATTACTATATAAATTTTCAATATTTACTAGACAATGTTGCGATGTAGGAGTTCTTATAATTTTTTTTTCTTAGTTTCGTTCTCATTTTCTATCTTAATTTCCCTTCATGAACTAAATTGTTATATGCAATTATGCAAAACAATATTACAAAAATAGTCCTTTGACTATTTTAAAATATCAGAATTAGTCATCGACTTTCAATTAGGCTAAATTAAGCCTTGTGTATTTGTTATATGATTTAGTCCTTTAATAATTTTTTCAATTAAATATGAAGCCAATGGAGGTGAAGTTGGATACTCGAGATCATTTATGAAGGAACAATATTCGTCATTTGTGCTTTAGTGGGTTGTGAAAGTAACTATAAACAGATACTACATTGTAACAGAGTCAGTAGTACTAAAAAAAAAACAACATTGGTCATTTATTGAGTAGTCTTGTCATTTTAAGTTTAGAAGGAAAGGAAAATTATATAAGGGGAAAAAGTCAAACACTTTGTGTTTAGATGGCACCCAAGTTGGATTCCCATATGGGAGGTTGTGAGTTCGAGCCTCAGTTGGGACATTATTGGATTTTTTTGTGCTTCAGTAGGTTGAGAAAGTAGTTATGAACAGATACTACATTGTAATTTTGTGGGTCACACATGAGAGAGAAAGTAAAGCGCGTTAAATGCTCTATTTTGTTGAGAAAGTAGTTATGAACAGATACTACATTGTAATTTTGTGGGTCACGCATGAGAGAGAAAGTAAAGCGCGTTAAATGCTCTGTTTTGTTTTGTTTTTTTTTTTTTTTTTTTTTTTTGTGTTAACTGCACAGACAGCGCCCAGCCGGCGCATGCATTGGTTGGCGCGTTAAATGCTCTGTTTTGTTTTTTTTTTTGTTTTGTTTTGTTTTGTTTTTTTTTTTGTTTTTTTTTTTTTTGTGACAGACATGTTTTTTTATTTTTTATTTTTCTTCTTTTTCCTTCTTCTCTTTTCATCATCTCTCTCCTAGTTGGTACTTCAAAAATCACACAAAAATAAAAATAAAAATAATCATTATTATTGAGATTGTCCTAAAAAATCATGAACACAATTATCGTTCAACAATATCATTATCAAAGGAATTAAAGTGACAACTTACAATATTTAAAATTTTAAAAAAAAAAAATCCTACATTATATAACACGTATCGCGGTATGTATGGATTGAGAAGAAAAAAGAAACGATATTTCATACTTTTGTGTAAAGAAAATAATAAAATTAATATAATCCATTATTGAAAATAACATAGTATACTAGAATTGATGCAAAGAACGCGGAAATTAGGGAAGTCTAGATTTGGGTGCGTGGACTGCTTAAAATTCATAAAACGCCACTAAAAATGGTCTGCCATTACTGGTTTCTTGGTTCAAGCTTCAAAGTTGGAAGACTTCAAAATTGGTATTAAGGTGAAGTCAGTCAGGTAGACCATTGCACTATCTCAGCTGTACTCTACAGGTTTTTTTGAATGCTTCAATTCCAACACCACACCATCATATATATTAATTATATTTTTCAATTTTATACACCTAGGGTAGAGTTCTCCTATATGCTCTCTAACTTTTTCTTTTCTTTTCTTTTTTCCCCTAAAATTAACAAACACTACAATACAATTTTGTTTAAATGATACAAAGGGCTTTAAAACAAAAATTATAGTCATTGATTTAAGACCGCGTTTATTTTCTAGAAAAAATTTCATTATTTTTTTTAGACAAAAAAAAATTATTTTAACATTGTTTTCCATTTTTTATTTTAGAAAACTGTTTTTCATTTTTCCAATTTTAACAAAGAATTTGAAAAAAAAAAATCAATTTCATAAATATTACAAACTTTGAATTTTATACGGAGTAATATTTATGAAATTAACCTGTCCTTCTTTTATTTTATTTTCTAGTCATTGATCATCCTAGATCTCATGAGAAGTCTAGATCAACCTGAATATATCTAAATCTAAAAGCATAACAAGTGTAAATGAAAGTTATACTTTCATTTATGTCCGTCTTTCTGTTACGTTTTTTATACATTGTGTTATAAAATTTGTATTATATAATATTTTGGACAAATATATCCCTATCATTATAACTTCTGTTATATTTTCCACTATTGTTACCATACACATGTATCCACTATATATTTTCTTATCATCTTCAATAATAATAATAATAATAATAATAATAATAATAATAATAATAATAATAATAATAATAATATATACACACTAGCTAGTATTTTCACCCATGCATTGCACGAAATAAATTTGTTATAATATTTTAAAAATATTTGGATCGATATACAATTATATCAATTATAAGAACGAATATTATATAGTGCAATTGATGAAATGGGTTAGATCGATTATGATATGATGTTATCATTCTTAAATTTAGACAAATAATTGCTCAATTATCTGTGCGATGCACAGATAAATTTTATATATATATATATATATATATAATAAAATTAAAGATAAAATTATAAATAATTCTAATATTTGAAAGTGTTTATTTGATTATAAGATTAGTGGTATCACTCAATTAATTGAATAATATATGACTCGTTTGTTTGCAATTATCTTAAAAAAATCGATATGTAATATGATTTATGTAATTATATTATTACTAAAATAAAGAGTGAATTACTGAAATGGTCCATTGAGTATAGCGAAATTACCGATTTGATCATTGACTATTTTTTTGACCAATTAAGTCCCTCAACTTTAAAAATCTTAACTAATTTGGTCCTCCGTTTGTTTTGTAGTTAGACATACATTAATTCGGGACCAAATTAGTAATTTTTCTATAGTCAAAGGACCATTTCATTCATCACATGCACCAATTAAGCTAATAATTACTATAATAATAGTATAATTAATTAATAGTATACTAATATTCATGTAATTATTAGCTTAATTATCATAATACTTATTAGATTTTATATAGTAATAGCATTGGAGGTAGTTTGAGCGAAAAATTGCAAAAGTAGAATTTTGTTTTTATTAGTAGTATAGAAGTATAAAAATATATACACAAAGATTAGCATAAATTTACCATAGTAATTACATGAGAGAATGAGAATGATAATTTATTTTTGGTCACATATTATTATACCTTAAGTATAAATTATAAACAAGAAACAAATCAACGACTCATGTTTATTGTTTAATTGTAATTATACAAATATACGTGTAATTAATTTATTAAATATCGTAATATTTATTAGGTAATTATAGTAATGTTATGCAATTATATTTTTATACCTTCAGTAAAAGTAAATAAATAAGTAAGTATATATATATATATATATATATATATATATATATATATATATATATATATATATATATATATATAGAGAGAGAGAGAGAGAGAGAGAGAGAGAGTTAGGTTCATGTGCGGCGGTGCGATGTCACCAGTAGTTAAGCAAATATACACCATCAACGTTAGAAAATGCACCACAAAAACACACACAAATTAAGTATGCATCACTAAAAACACACCATATTATGTGTGAGTAAAAGCACCATACAGTGTTCAGAAATACACCATTAGAGGTGGTGAATTATATGGTGTATTTTTTTTGGATGTGTTGTGTATTTTTTTATTTCATTGTGGTGTGTTTCCCTTACACTGTTGGCGCTTATTGTTAACATTGTTGGTGTATTCTGTAACTCCGCCGCACGGGAAGGGTCCGTCGCATTTAAACTTTTTTTTTTCTCTTTCTCTCTCTCTCTCTCTCTCTCTCTCTCTATATATATATATATATATATATATATATATATATATATATATATATATATATATATATATATTATCAAAAAAATTGCAATAATTATAAAAAAAAAAATCGACGATCCATATTTAATTGTAATTATATTATTATTATGGTAATTATTAGTTTAATTACCATAATAATTATTAGTCAATTATACCAATATTCATGTAATTATTAGTTTAATTATCATAATAATTATGAGATTTTATATAGTAATAGCTTGTGAGGTAGTTTAAGCGAGAAATTGTAAAAGTAAAATTTTGTTTTTATTAGTATTGATTCCATCATATATATTGGAGTTATATGTTTGTTATTTCCTAAAATATAAATATTAAATTTATAAAAATGTATTACATTATTATTATTATTATTATTATTATTATTATTATTATTATTATTATTTACAATAATTCAAATATCCAAAATCTAAATAAATCTAAGATTTTAATATAAAGTACTAACATTGGGCACCTATTTTTGCGCATCGCGCATAGAAAATACTAGTGTGTGTGTGACATACACACACACACACACACACGCACACACACACACACACACACGCGCACACACACACACACACACACACACACACACACACACACACACACACACACACACACACACACACACACACACATATATATATATATATATATATATATATATATATATATAGGGACGCACTCAGGTGCGAATAAGTGCCCAGGAAGGAAATGCGAACGAATCAGCGCGCGACACGTGTCCAGATCTAATAACTTAAAAAAAACGCGGTGGCATTTTCGTAAATAATTGAACATCGAAGTGCAAGTAAAATCTCTTATAAGTGCACCTATTTTCACCTATTAGTGCATGTAATTTTGCCTTGTTAGCATTCACTTTCCGCAACCATTCATGCACCTGGGTGTGCTTATAACTATATGTGCAACTATTTATAACTATAGGTGCAACTACTTATAACTATATGTGCACCTACTTTCACCTATAAGTGCATGTAATTTTGCCTTGTTAACATTCATTGATCTGAGTTCGCGAGTAGTAATACTCCTGAAAACCACTCGCAAACATTCATACACATAGATGCAACTACTTATACCTATTTGTGCAACTACTTAGAACTATCGGTGCAACTACTTAGAACTATAAGTGCAACTAAGTATTGATGCTCAGTGTAAATTTTTACTTGCACCTATAATACATTTTACATGCACTTGTAATACATTTTACTTGCACCTCGATGTTCAATTATTTACGAAAATGCCACCGCGTTTTTTTTAAAAATCAGTGTTTCTCATCCATTAGATCTGGACACGTGGACGAACAGAATCCATTCCTATTTCGCGCCTGGGCGAGTCGTTCGCACCCGAGTGCAAGTCTATATATATATATATATATATATATATATATATATATATATATATATGAGTTCTCGTGCAGAGATGTTCACAGGTGAAAAATGGGGTTAGATCTGAGTCGTTGATCAAATCTAGATCAACGGCTCAAATAAATGAATTTAAGAAAAAAAATGTGCGTCTTAAAATGCATCCATCTTCTACATTTTTACTTCAAAAGATAACAACTTCACTATTTGTTATTGTATTGCTATCTTTTATTTTCCTTTTCGAAATAGATCATTTTGAACTTGGGAACCAAAACTGAAAAACTCCTCTGTACTATTGAATGAAAAAAGAAACTGTAAAAATGGCGCACCTTAAGAAGAAAAACAACGACGCACCTTAAGAAGGAAAACAAAGCAGCTTAAGAAGGAAAACAATTCAACTTTAGAAGGAAAACCACGCATCTTAAGAAGGAAAACCAGACAGCTAAAGCTTTAGGCCGACGCACCTTAAGTTTCAACGCAACTGACGCACCTTAATCACACAAACCATGTACCTTAAGAAGAAAAACCAAACACCTTAATCACGTACCTTAAGTTTTCAACAACTGACGCACCTTAAGCACACAACACAAAAACCACGCACCTTAAAAACACAAACCACGCGCCTTAAGAAGGAAAACCACGCACTTTAAATTTGACCTAGATGCAAAAAGATCAAATTGCCACCACATTTTTTTATTCATTGTTAATCCTCGGCGTTGATTTAGACAAGATCAATGGCACTCATCTCACCGCAACTCCG
>NW_017619829.1:170000-365000 GCF_001879475.1 Ipomoea nil | reverse complement strand
ATAATATAAAATATGTTATATATTTATTTACCAAGTATTTTATACAAATATAATAATATTAATATTTTGTTCAATACTTTCACATGATAATCTATGACATACATCTCACAACACATGAAACATATATGGGAAAAAACTACCACGGCCAAATATTAACAGACGTTTGCAAGATAAATAGTTCATAGTATAACTAAGATCTCAGTCATATACACAGCCAGACAAATCTAAAACTTACCACACCATAATCTCATTGCATGACGCTCCCCTCTATGCTACCACCAGTAACCCAATTGCACATGACACACTACGAATAAAAAAGAAGATGACAAGTATTGAAGATGAAGATAATGACAATGTAACCCGAAAGATAATTAAGAAGACTTAGAGAAATTTAAACTAACAGTACTATTTATTTAGACTATCATTTTTAGACTAGTGTTATTATAAAGTTGCAAACATTTATTTTAGTGACAATTATAATCAATTTCTCATATATAACCTTGCATTTATATACTTTGAATTACTGATTTATATAAACAAATTCAACATTCAATTACATATTCTCTTATATAGTCTTGCATTGATATACTTTGAAGTACTTATTTAAAAATAATCATTGGGCATTATCCTATTCGCGCAATGCACGTGAAAAACAAGTAACAACTAATAATTAAGAATGAAGATTGGTACCCTTCATTTATGTCCGTTATCTCGTTACTTTTTCTTTATATATTACCACGTATAATATAAGTATATAATTATTTGGACAAAAATAATTTTACAGTTGTAACTCATGTCTGTTCCCATTATTATTATGATGCACATGCATCCATCATATCTTTTCTTATATTCTTCAATTATTTACTTTAACAATTATTAATCAAACCATAATTATTACCTAAATTATCAACTGCACTTTTAATATAATATGAATTTTAAAATTATGAATTTTTTAAAATATTTATATACGACTCCCTCTATCTCATATTACTTCTCTTGTTTACTTTTCCTAAGGCAGATCAACTTTTTTTTTTGCTTATTTTTTTTTAGTATTTTTACTTATTTAAAAAATTGATTTTTTTAAATATTTAATAGTACTTTACATGTAGTTTCTAAATACATAAATTTCGTATATTAATTCTAAACCTAATATTATAAAAAATTTAATTAAAAATAACTTAAATCAAGCCTCGTTAATCGAACCATACACATAAAATAGGACCAATTTAAAAATATTTCAATATAACTAAGATTTTAATGTTCAACGTTAATATGGGTCAAAATCAAATGAGAACATGGTCCTCTTGCAAAAAGTGAGGACGTCTCGCAACCGTCCATTAGGTTTCATCAATGATTGAAGATTTTAGTAACAAAAATAGGGGGTCAATTTTATAAGTATTGATAATTTGTAAGTGCGAGGTTTATTTTATAGTTATTGCAAACTTGAAAGTTTAGTAATGATAATAAGAGAAAATTACACTTTTGGTTCTGTGACTATAGGGATCTTGTTAATTTGAGTACTTGACTTTAAAAACTAATAGTTTAGTCCCGTAACTATGCAATTTTTAACAGATTTGATCCCCTGGCCACATCGCAGGTCAAATGTTACCGGAGAAACATAAACCTTTTTAAATTATTTAGTCATGAGGGTAAAAAGGTCATTTCATACTCTTCTTCTCCCTTCTTTTTCGTCCTCCTTCTTTCTTGCAGCGACGGCCAGAAGTGGAATTCAACCCAAACGGAGACTGTGAGTTAGAATAAGAAAGTGCAAGGATTAGATAACGCTTGTGAAATGTAAACTAATGACAAAACTTAACCCCCGCCGCTAAGCAAAATAACCCCAAAGTATTGAGGTTGGAATCATTTTGATAAGTGACATGGCAGCATCACGTCCCCCCACGATTATTGACTGCAACAAGTTACTTAGTCGTTGCTCTTTTACTTCTACTGGCAATAAATCATTGATATTCTTCTTGACATGAAAAACTGTCTCATTATCTAATGGTGCGTTAGTATTCCTATTCCCATTGTTCGACAGTGGTTGGAGGGTTGGATCTTTGAGTTCTTTTAAGCCCTGTCCATAAATAATTAGTGTTAATGGAGTTATTTCTCAGTCCGGCCGTCGCTACAAGAAGGAAGAAGAAGAAGGAAGAAGGGAGGAGAAGGGAGAAGAAAATCATGAAATGACCGTTTTGCCCCTATGACTAAATAATTTAAAAAGGTTTATGTTTTTCCGGCAACATTTGGTCGGTGATTTGGCCGAGAGGACCAAATGTGTTAAAAATTGCATAGTTACGGGACTAAACTGTTAGATTTTAAAGTGAAGTATTCAAATTAACAAAACCTCATAATCATAGGACCAAAAGTGTAATTTTCACCAATAATAATTTAACCTTTGATTTCTCAAGATTGAGGGTGTGGATGTGTCCACACTTTTTACAAAATATGGTGTTTTTACCTAAGCCCTCCCATATATATATATATATATATATATATATATATATATATATATATATATATATATATATATATATATATATATATATATATATATATATATATATATATATATATGTGTGTATGTGTGTGTGTGTGGTGTGTGTGTGTGTGTGTGTGTGGTGTGTGTGTGTGTGTGTGTGTGTGTGTGTGTGTGTGTGTGGTGTGTGTGTGTGTGTGTGTGTGTGTGTGTGTGTTCAAATGCGTTCATGTTCTCCCGTGCGGTTGATTCTATATCGTTCGATCCTTGCAATCTAACAATTCTAAGTTATTCATTGGTAATTTGTTCTTGGACGCGTGGCGATGGGGTTGTGGGGTGTTTTTGTAATTTTATTTGTGTTTTACATGCATATGTATTTAAGAAGAAGGCGGTTGCGAATTTGGCGTATTTCCTTATTTTGATTTTTGAAAGCAATTGGTGTTGTTCTGCATTCTGTGGGGAGCTATGGTGCTAAATATGTCGCGGTATTATGGTTTTTGCACGTGTTTGGTTTCCAATGGCGTGGCAAACGACAATGTTATTTGTTTTCCAGTTTAATTGTCCTTGTTTTGCATATTTTTTTGCTTGTTTGGATCATGATGTGGTAAATAGGAGTTGATATACGATTAAATTAATGTAGGGTATAGTATGTGAGCTCGGGAATAAGAAACCATATGTTTGAGGTTCTCGGGCTAATATTGGTTAGGTGAAGATCCAAAAGTCCCCACTCTAAGCATCTAATGCGGTATTTATAGGAGTGAGGTGGGAGCACATGATGCCCCTTGGCATGCCTGCCCATGTTCTGCATGCATTCGGTGGGCTCAGCCACATAGATTGGTCCACATACCTTGAGATGTCCGACAGTCCTTAGGTGATATGTGATCGGTTACAATGTCGCTTCGCGATTCTTGTTCCTGGGCGAAAAAGGTTATCTAATCGGGGTATCGGGTTGAGGCCCCAAGGTTGGGTCGTGTTACAACATACATAATTAGCCGCGGATCCATGCTTGAGCTTAGGTCAGGTTGTTGTGAAGAATGGGGTCGGTTCGGATCGGAAACCGTTCCTCATGGGCCAAGGGGTATGTGCTGACGAATGGCAGCTACCCTCTATACTTGAGAACCATAGGCAGAAGAACGTACTAAGATTGGTTCTCTGGAAGGGATGGTCGATAGTAGTGGCGAGAAGCCCGCTCGCAGTCAGGAAAACCAAATCTAGGAGATCGCAGAACTAGCTAAAGAAATAAAGGATCTCCAGCGCAAGATTGAGGGTGGAAAGGACTGGTTAGCTGCTCGGTCATTGTTGTACAAGGTGGATGCCTTCATATTCCACCGGTCTAATTTTATGTCGTAGCATGAATTTCGAAACTAATGGCTTCGTAATGTCCACTTCAATGTTGGGTTGTGCAGCGGAAGGATTCGGACGGATCGAGTGGTCGGAAGGCATAACTGATCGGATTTCGATTTTGATTTTGTAACCCGAATCCGTTTGAAATTAAATGGAAAACCACTGGATATTTGTATTTGTTTTTCCGTTGGATAAATCGGAATTTAACAAAAAAAAAATTAAAATGCAAATTTTTTAATTTTTGTAGTTAAACACTTAACTGAAATTACAAAATATTAAAAAAACATTGAAATCACAATTTCTGCATAGACCATAGTAGACTACTAGGCTTAGTAGCATACTAGCATACATCAAAAATTCAAAATCACTAAATCAGTAATCAATAGACACTCAGACAACAATTATACAAAATTACAAAGTAGAAATACATAATTACAGCTTAATTACACAAAAACACAATTCACATTTCAGTCATAAGTCCATAAGCATTAATCATTAAGTCCAGAAGTTCAGAACCAGAATGTCAGAATATGAACTTGTGAAGCCAATCAGCTATACAACTATGAACTGCCTAAGTGTCCTAATTCCTAATAAGCTAATAAGCTATTTAACTAATCCTCTTCCTGAAGAAATTCCAACTTATAAAAGTTCAGTAAACTTTCCAAAAGCCAAATGATATATAATAAATAATAATAAAAAGTTAGGATTGGGACAAAGTGATTAGGAATGCTTATTTTTACATATCATGTTAGGATCGGGGCAAATTGTCCAGGAGTTATGGATTGACCACAGTTCATGGCAACAAACCAAACCCAATCTCTGAATCCCAGATTTCAGAGAACAGGGTGAAAGCATCATCATTGCACTATTACTAGAAACAAACAAACATAAAAGAGAGTCAGAGAGATATACCAGACACCAGTCTTACTGATTGGAATTTGCATACTACCATACTTACAGTCCTATTGATCCAGTGATACACTGATACCTCATACCTAAGGCAGTTATTAGCCACTGAAAGCATCAAACTTTCCAGCCAGGGAGTCATCAACTGATCATGAAGGACAGAAGTCACAAAAGGAGGCACCATAGTCCATAGTTGATAGTTCCATCAGCTCATAGTGAAACAGTCAGTGAGGCATACAATTTAAACAACACAAGCACATTATTAATTGAAACAAATAAATGAACGTGAAATAGAAATAACTTTACAGGTATTGCAAGCAAAGAACAACCAACTCCAATACCAAATCCATTTCCAGTGCACAACTCTACAAGAAAAATAAGACATTACAATCTAAAACTTAAAAATGTAAGCATCAATTAATACTTTGCCTTTATCAACTTCATCTATGTTTTCTTTTCGGCCAATCTTGTCTGTGCCTCAACAAAGAGGTTTATTGGTCAATCTTACTCGTAAATGCATCAAAAACCAATAAAGAGTCATTGCCTTACACTAGGGTTCGAACCTAAAATCTCTCATTTAAGAGGCTACAATTATACCGCTCAACCATAAGGCCTTTAGCCATTCATTCATAGCCTTCTAAAGAAAGGACTTGCCAACTAAATCACCATATAATTGATTAAACTGATATGGCATGTATTCAATTTTTTCCCTAGGGTCCAAGATATTTCCATAAAAGATTAAAAAATTCATCTTGTCTGGATCACCCGAGTATTTATCAAACTTAGTCCTCATATTCTTTCCCATAAGTTTAACAGATACAGATTCAGCTCCCACTAGATCATTTAATATGCAACATTAATCAGAAACTTCAGAGAAGAATGTATTTGAAGTTACATACAAAGAACCAGATATCCTAACAGACATATCATAAAATGATTTCAAAATTTTCACCAATCCAGCTATTGTTTCCCAATCCATGAAATCTGGTAAATTCCCACTCCCACCCAAATCAGAACTAAAAAAGAAGGGTCATGATCTTCATAAACTTCAAAAACTTTTTGATAGAGCAAAGCAGTATGAAACATCATATATGTTGAGTTCCACCTTGTAGGAACATCAAGAACCAATGAGTTTCTTGCTTCCACCCCAATTCAGTCAGCAAGGTCTCTAAATTTTTGGAGCTTAGCATGGGAGTTTCCATATACCTACCACCAAATTAAGGATGTGAGCAATGCATCGCATATGCAAATTTTTACACCTTACAGCAGAAGAACCCCAAGAGGGAGGTTGTATCCAAAACCCCAAGATCTGATTAAGAGAAAAATACATCTCCTAATCAGATCTTGATCAAATATCCTAAACCCCTTCAGCACCTTCTAACTCAGTTAAAGTAGAACTAAGGGCAGGAGAGAATGTGAGAAGAGATTGTCTAGTATCCTTAGGGTGAGGATTCTTTAGGCAACTTAATATGTGATTTCTCAAAGAAGAAGCCCCATGTTTCTTAGACTCACATGCAAATAACTTTACACAATATAAGCACTTGGCTTTGATGGCAATGCCCTCATTGGTTTTTACTTTTTCGAAGTGATCCCACACAGGAGATCTGGTTTCAACATCTTTTCTCTTTTTAGGAACAGATGGAGGCAATGGTTGCTGAGATGTATTTCTCTCTACAACTTTTTATTCTAGATCATGTTCTCATGTTCCACATTTTGTGAGGGAGGTTGACTTCCATACACATCAACACTTTCCATCTATAACGTATAGTAGGAAAGTTTTACTGTATTAGGAATCAGACTTCCAGAAACTAGGGCATGTCATCATTCATAAACATAGTTCTGTTAATTGCACATTTCATCATGTATGCAAATTGGCAGATTCCAAAAATTAAGGGTCGCATATCCATAAACTTGCACATTTTCACACTTGAACATTACAAAATACAAAGAAATCCATAATCAGGCATTCAAGCAAAGTAGGCAAACATCTACTTTATAATGCTCATCATTTATATGGATTTCAAACTTAGGGGCTAGGACTTCCGCAAAATCAGGGGCAATTTATATGGATAAACATGCACAGTTGCATATAATCAGCATACTATAACACAAATAAGGGGCTTCCACACTCCACATTACCACCAACTCAGTTAATCAAGGATTCAGGGACATGCAAACTGGAAAATACCTTACTAGAACACATGGGTATAATATCTCAAAAACATAGTCAACTGAGTCAAGGGACATGCAAACTAGAACTTTCAGAATATAATAAAAATCCCTAGTATATCAATATAAAAACCCTAGTATTCTCAGAAAAAACACAAAAGATAACACTGAGAAAAATTAGAAAATATATCAATATCAGTATATCATACTATCACAGAATAACGAAAAAGTAAATTACGGTTTAACATTTACTTCGCTTCTAAAAAATAATCCCTGAGCACAAAGGGCTTCGATTCCTAACCAGCAAACTGCAATCCACAGGTCACCAGAGTCCACAGGTCACCGGAGACTAGGGCTTCCACCGGATTCACGGATTCAGGGACTAGGGCTTCCACCGGAGACTCTAGTTCTGAGACTCTAAGAGAGAACTCATAGAAGGGCAGAAGAAAGAACGAGAGAATAATCTGAGAGACTGAGTTTCAGAGTCTAAGACAGTGAAACTGAGAGATGAGAGAAGAGTCGCAAAGTTTAAAACCAGAGAGTAAAGAGCCAAAGAGCAAAGAGAGAACGAGAATTCTCTGGAAGACTCGAGACTCAATACTACGCAAATGAGAGATAAGCTAGGGTTTTCCGCTTAACATCAATATATATAGTAGACTAAATGCCCCCAACCCGATTTCTATTACCTGCCTATTTCAAGCAATCGGATTGGATAATAACATTCGGGTTCAGTCTAAGACAAACAAGGCCGTGTCGATTCTCGAGTCGGGCAGGTATGTCGGTTTGGTTGGATCCTGCTCAACGCTACTTCAATGCACACCCGTGCAAATTTCCCTTTAGAAACGAGGCTTGTAGCATTGTCCACTTTAATGGGGCGGCCAAATTTGTTCCCAATCTTCATTAAGAACTCTTCATTAAAGTATTCGATAGGTAGTGAAGGAAATCGAACCCAGACTAGGACTTTTTCAATCTTGTCATTCAATAGATCGAAGTTCAGCGCCCATTCTTGGACGACTAGGTAATGATCCAATATCATCTATGGTCCTTCAAATTTGGCGAAATCATAATCTTGCAGTGCATCGACCTTAGCCAGAAAATAATCGTGATCTAACACAATAAGCTCGAAATGTGCCTCTAGTTTCCACATTTTCTGTAAACGTTGAAGAATGTATGTGTAGCTTACCTTCCTTCCAAGCAGTCTAATGATAAGGGAACGACGACATAGCCGCCTAAGCCTTTCTTTCTCCTGCTTAGTGACCGAGATATTGGGGCAGTCAGCTTCAGATTTGTCCTCGTCCATTTCATCATCGTTAGAAACGGGTTCAGGTTCATCCTCTGGTTTCTGTTTGTTCGCCCTTCCAGGCCAAGGCTGGTTGAGTTGCAGAGGAGGTAGTTTCCAAGGATCAGCCTTAGGGGCTATCATTTTTGTCGTTAAGGGAGTTTCTTGGACAATCTCCATCAACGGAGGGGTAAGCTGTCCTCAGGAGGAGATATCCCTCGCTTCGTCTTCTTGGAGCTACGAACGAGTATGTCGTGGTCCTCAGGCGACCGATGGGTCACAGCCGGGCGCCGGTGAGGACGTTTCGGATAGGGATTCCGTCACCGTCTCCATAATGTGATAAACCATCTTCGTTGTTCTTGGAGCTTTCTTGATTCACGTCATTTTTAAGTATACAAAATAATGTATCTTCATTATTTAAATAATATACTTTCAAATAATGTATATTCAGTACACAATTAATGTATATTTAGTATATTAAAAATATACATTTTATTTATGGTTTACATAACTTTGTGGACCGTGATACATTGAATAATGATTTGTATAAGGTGGATAAGTATCATAAGGTACATATTTACTATACTAAATATTAATTTTCATTTTTTGATGGTTCATTATTCGTATACTGAAAATTCATTATTTGATGTGCTTTTAAATAATAAAATTTTGGAAAAAGTGTCAAATTGGCCCCCTAAGTCAAGTGGATAGTGCAATTGGGTCACAGAAGTGAAAAAAGCTTAATTCAAGTCCCCTAAACCGGTAAAATTGTTCAATTAAGTCCAATTTGACCTGTTTATCAGGTTAAATCGATGTGGTGTTGACACGTGTCCTTCTTATTTTATTTTTTAAAACAAATATTTTTTATTTATTAAAAATTTAAAAAAAATATTTATTATAAATAAATAAATAAATATAAAAATTAAAAAAAAAAAAAAAAAAAAAAACAACCACAGCCGACACTTCCCTCTCCCTCTCGCAAGGCAGCTTGACGAACTCTAGCGAGACTTCCCTCCGACGAGCAGAGCAGCGGCCGGACAGCAGTAAATTGGCGAGCAGTAGATGGCGACCTCTGTTTCTTTCCAGCGAGGTAGCTGCGGCGGTCAGCAGCAACAACTCCTTCCCGGCGAAGCTTGATGGCGGTTAGACTTTTTTTCGGCGTGAGCAAGGGCGACGAAGCAGCAGCAATTCCGACACCGGCTGGTCCTCCGATGGTGGTGGAGCTGGTTTCCGTTAACGCTGGTGTCTTTTCCTTGGTGTGTCTGCTGGCGGCAGTGGTTAGACGATAGCAGACAGAGGGGACTGGAATGAGGGCGGCGACCAAAGCCATAGCCCTCATTCCAGATCTAGAAGACGGTCGTGGCCGTCCTACCGGACAGCCACGACTGTCCGTGAAGAAGACAACCACCGGCTGTCCGGCGCAGACAAGCGGTGACTGTTTTTTTTTTTTTTTTTTTTTTTAAATTATTATTATTATTATTATTTAATTAATTAATTTATAATAAATATTTTTAAATTTTTAATAAATAAAAAACATTTTCTTTTAAAATTTTAAATAAGAAGGACATGTGTCAACACCGCATCGATTTAACTTGATAAACAAGTCAAATTGAACTTAATTGAATAATTTTACCAATTTAAGGGACTTGAATGAAGTTTTTTTTTTTTTACTTAGGGGACCAATTGCATTATCCACTTGAAAAATAAAAATTTATTAATAATCCATATTGTAACGTGAATCATGGTCCACAATATAATTTGACATGTTTGGTCCGGTCAAAATTAGTTTTGTTTTTCTCTGGATCAGATGATTCAATTATTAGTACAAATTATAAAATAAAATAAAAATCAAAACGAAAGATAGAAAAGAAATCGAAATTTGAATATTTTAAAATGTGAATAATAATGCACCTATAGGCAGCCCAAGTTAAAATAAATCTAACCCTGGTTAACTAACCAAATCCCAAGGCTAGACAAATAACGCTAAGCGCCATTGCACCGGTTAGCGAGAAAGGTCCATGATTAAAATATGAAGATTTATTTATTATTTTACTCGCCGTGCAAAGATTCCGTTAACGCCGTCAATCAACATGCACGGGCCAAGCCTTCCACAGCGACCCCGCAACGGAATTCGTTCCACGGTTCAAACGAGGATGCCCTAGGCCGTCAGATCACAATCTAACGGCCACACGTGTAAACGGCGTTTCTGTACGCGAACGGCGTAGAGATAATTTTCGTTGTGTATATAATAGAGGACGAAAGAGGAAGAAGAAGAAGAAGAAGCTGTTCTGTTCTGTGCTGTTCTTTTTATAAAGTCTCCGTCTTCCTCCTTCACTTCTTCGGAAAATTCAAAGAAGAGATTAATTTCCTGGAAATTTTTTGGTGAGTGATTGTCTTCTGATTCTCTATGAGAAAACTGAAAACAATGTTTCGATTTTCCTTCAATTACAGAAAACGATCAAAATCGTCAAGGGAAAGTCTGTAATCGAATGCGGGTTTTGATATCTTTTGGTTGAAACTTTGTTGAAATGCTGAAATTCACTTGGTCGTCGTTTGATTTTTGATCTACAGATACAATTGGAAAAGGATTTGAGCTGATATTGACGTGGATTTGGGTTCAGATTCCTCGGCCGATTCCGGAGGTTACCTCACGAATTGAGTCTGTAAGGTTTGCAATCTTGCCTATCGCTGGATTTATTATTATTATTATTGTTTTCAGTTTTTTCTTGCGATTGAGCTACGTAATTGACTTGAGTTCCTCTGTGTTTTTTTTGGTTTTTCAGGTGCATTCTGATAAATCCGGGTGAGATATACAAGTTTATCGGAAGTTCTGAGATCAGATTCCCGATTGGAAGATCGGAATTGCCTAGCAACTTCGGTTATTGAAGCTCGGAAATGTCGCCATTCTACTGAAGAATCTCCACTAGCAAAGTTTGAAAAGTGAAGCAATCGTAATTCTGTTGTGGCTCCAGGTTGTTTGGCTGTGAATCCCAGGAGAAATCCCCTTGCAAGCTGATGGTTCTGTAATAATACAGGTATGAACTACAGCTCTTTGTGAAATTTGGAATTCTCAGCGATATCCTCTGCGTTTCTCACTTTATGTGATGATCTGAAACGGTTTGTTTTTTTTGTAGATTGAGGAATACGGCGTTTCGAGATTTTGACAGGATTTCCTGTTCTCATAGTTACGTCTGAATTGCTGATTGAACTCTGGAAAGAACATAATTTTTAGCTTTTTGCAAAGCTGAAGGTTTCAGGTAATGCGAGCTATTTAAAATCGCTTCATTTTTCTTCACCATCTTCATCTTTCCCTTCTCGTCGATCCTCTGTCGCTTGATTTTCCGGTAAATCCTTCCGCTCCTAATTCTTAGTTGGATCTTTAAACCGTAAGTAATTCCTAGAGTTTCCGGCGAAGAAACACCATCGGTTTTCGCTCTCCATGATTCCGGCGGAGAAACACCATTGAATTCTCTTTCTTACAGATATCGTGAATTCACAATTTTCAAAAGAAAAAAATTTATCTTTTCTGATGACAGAATGTCCTTATCTCTGAAGAGAAATCATCGATTTCATTACTTAACCAATTCCCATGGCATTCACTGGTTGTTGACCTTAAGATCTCTTTGACAGAAAATTATACCGGCAATCGTGTAACCTATCCGATGAACATACAAGATTTCTTTCCCCCATTTACCCAATCTTTGTGTTCGTAGAAGAAAAGGTGGTTTTTTGGGTTTATGAAATTTCCAGACATTTTTTTTGATGTGCCTTTGGTTTTGATTTAATTTTAACCGTGGTTAAATTGGAAATGCCGTAAAAGCTAACCACGGTTAAATTATTTACTGTAACAGGGTGTATATAGGCGGCAGATGGAGAAGAATTACAGAGATGGATTGCTGTTGAGGTCATCGAATCATCACCGGAGTGAAACCAGGTCAACGTCTAATACGACGTCGTCTGATTTCGTTTTGCAGTGGGGGAACCGGAAGAGGTTGCGGTGCATGAAGGTCCACAACAAGAATTCCGGCAGCGCGCGTGCCGAACACGATGATCTCAGTGAACCGTCCGGTTCGGCGCCGGCTCAGAGGACTTCCGGTCGGGCGGATCGCCGCGTTGGTAGATCCGACCCGAATAGGGACTCCTCGTACCATCAACAGCAGCACGGTAACAATACCGGCGTCAGTAACGGCTATTTGAACCTCCGTCAACGCGCGGCTTCTCCGTCTCATCGTATTCTCAGGTAATTTTTTGTTTTTTTCCTTCTCCTTTTCTGTGTTTCCTTTTGCATTTTTAACGCGTGATGATCACGTCCCGGTTTACATAATGTGTTCCGGCGAGTGTGTCGGCCGGGAAGTTAGACCTGACGGAAATAGTGAGGGAATAAAGGATGTTTGCAATTGAGTCGGTCTAACTTTTTTTTTTGGGGTGTGGAGTTTTGAGTGTCTGACGATTAAAGGTCTTCGATTGCATGGGATCATACGGTATAGTATATAATATAACTCGTGAAACTTTAAAAGAAATTATTATTTTTTTCAGCAAATAGGTGCGATAGTATATAATATAACTCGTGAAACTTTAAAAGAAATTATTATTTTTTTCAGCAAATAGGTGCGACTTATAAGTATAGAGTTTTATGTTAAGTAGGCAGTATTTGGGGAAGAGAGTTAAGGTTTCAACCCTCAGTAATGGCTTGGTTACTGTGATTTATATTCTCTTAAATGTTCGACCTGGTTACCGTGATTTATATTCTCCTAAGGGGTCGTTTGTTTCACGGAATGTCAGATTACCTTAGGGAATGTTAGATTGCTGGGAATGTTAGATTACTGGGAATGTTAGATTCCTGTGTTTGATTAAAATTGGGGTATGTAATATAGTCATGTTTGGTTCAGGGTTATCTTTTATTCACACACTATAATATCCTTAACATATTTTCATATATTTTAATATTTTTAAAAATTAAAATAAATAAATAACGGTATCATATATAATTACATGATTTTAAAATATTGAACTTGAAACAAAATTATTTTATATGCTAACCTAACATAATAAAAATAAAAAATATATAATTACAAAAATAATTATATATATATATATATATATATATATATATATATATATATATATATATATATGTGTGTGTGTGTGTGTGTGTGTGTGTGTGTGTGAAACTAACATACCCAAGGTTATCTTACATAACCTTAAAAATTGAAGGGAATCACATTCCCTTCAAAATCCTATGTGGAGGGAATGTGACATTCCTGGGGAATGTTAGATTCCCTGAGATAATATGAACCAAACATAGGAATGTGAGTTTTGGAATGTCACATTCCCTTGGTTATGTAATATAACCTGAACCAAACGTCCCCTAAATGTTCAGTCAGATTGAGGTGTGGAGTTCTTGGAATTGGAGAAGAAAGTTTTATGTTAAGTAGGGCAGAGAATGAGTAATGATGCCGTAAAAAACTGGACTTATTAATTGGAAAGTTTTTATTCCCAATTGTTAGTTTTCCATAATAATCCGATTTAAGATAAGATTGGCCTTGTGCTAAATTCCCCGGAGCTGTTGATTAGGTTTTGACAATTTTGTTGTAGTTGTGAGTTTGTCAAGTGGCGCATGTTACCACTTGGACCACGTTAATTGGTTTGGAGTGATTTAAAATAATTTCTGAGTGAAAATTGTTAGATATATCTTTTGTTTCGTAGCACACACTTGACTCAAAACTCCTCTAGATGATGTATATGTATTTTTTTAGGACTGATTAATTAACAACTTTAGTTATTTAGTTCAACTAAACTACTTAGTAAGACTAGTCAACTTACACACTGATTAATTAACAACTTTAGTTATTTAGTTCAACCAAACTACTTAGTAAGACTAGTCAACTTACACACTGATTAATTAACAACTTTAGTTATTTAGTTCAACCAAACTACTTAGTAAGACTAGTCAACTTACACCCTTTAATGTAAGACTCTAATATATATATTATAGCAGATAATCTTACAAAAACTTGCGACTATACTACTGTGCCATAATTTTAAATTATGGTTAGGCTTCTTGGTTTATAGCACTTCGATTTGGTCATATATTCACTGTTGACATTACAATTATACAATTGGATTTTAACTTTTTAACTTTTATTAAGACTATAATAAAGAGGAAATGATTTTTGGAGAGGGTGTTACTGTGGGTGGGGAGATGAAATATCATTTTTCTAATCTAACTAATATGGGTCATTGGGAGTAAATAAGGGAGCTTTTATTGCAAAATTATGTTGTTTCTTTTTTACGTTAATTAAAACCATCGCTATCGGTGGTATTGCCGTCCACCCGTATTGATGCCTGAAATCAATGGCCCACGCTCCTCTAAGATAAAAGATAAGATTACTCCACAGGAAAATTATCACTTTCTTTTCGAAAAAAAAAAATGCTATTTGCTTTATATAATTATATCCGGCTGCCAAATAAATTATTTATATATATATTTTTTTTATAGAATTAGACTTTGGACTTTGTTTTGTTTTTTTTTATTGGGGGTATGAATGACACCCGACCCAATTCTTCTTCCCTTAAAAGCAAAAAGGAAAAGTAGCAGAAGAAATTGGAAAGAAAAGAATAAAAAAAAATGTGTGAATTTACTATTTTAGTGTCCAACAAACACATCAAGTGGCAGTATTCGCGTGATTGAAAGCTCCTCTCCACCCCATATTTTATTATTAATTATTAATTCATTTGTTTTATGTGCCTTAAGAGTCATCATTAACTTTATTCCCATCCGTATAGTGGGAGAGAGAGAGGGGTCGGGTGATGTTGCGGTGGTTACATTACACAGCATCACATGTGAAGCTGAGTTATAATAAGTCGTCATATCAACGTTGGAAACTGTGGGACCCCCCTTCCCCTTTCCTGGATTTATGCCCTCCTTAATCTCTTGCCACGTACCCCCTTCCTCCTAGAATCTAAATCCGACGGCTCCCTCTCCTCCCAACCCCTCTTTCTTCTCTCTGTGTACTATATTACCTTTTTTTCCTCCTCTGCTGGACACGTTTGGATTCAGATCTCAGTCACACTCGCAGATACACTTTCTATTCGTCACCACAATCCATTTTCTTAATTTCTTCCCTGCGATCTAAGGCTTAATTTGGTAATTTGAATCGCATTTTTTTAATAAAGAAATTGTATTATTTAATTATTTATGTTTGTTTAAAGTAGTAATCTGAGATGACTAATATATTGGGTTTCTGTTTCTTCTCCTTTTAGGAATTCTGAGAGTTCGGTTGCTATGAGAGAACGGAGCAACGGGCTGAGGAATTTGGCTACTCCTGATAAAGGAGGTGCGCACGATAAGAGAGGCGGTGGTGGTGGTGCGCATAATAACAATCATACCAGGGCGAGTCACAATAATAATGATCACCACCACCACCACGGCGGCGCTGGTGGGTCGGTTTCATCGGAAACGGCCCATGAGAGCAAGAAAGGAGGGTCCTCCTCCGGCAGTGATGCAATTCCGGCGGTTTGGCCGCCTAAGTTCGTTATCGCGCTTACCAATAAGGAGAAAGAGGAGGATTTCATGGCCATCAAAGGATCCAAGCTTCCTCAGCGACCCAAAAAACGAGCCAAATTCATCCAGCGTACTCTCAATGTAACTTCTTATCTTCTTCTTATTTATTTATTCATTTTAATTATTAGTTTTAATTTAATCACTTTTTAATGATATTCACTGATTCTCACGCTATTTGTTACTCCGTATAATTAATTAATTAATTAATTAATTAATTACTAAGGAGTAATCTAGAGAATCCGTTGCAACTTGCAAGTCTAAATGCACATTAGAATTTTTACAGGAATTTTTTTTCTTTTAATTTTTGTTTTGATAGGGATACATCATATCTATTTGGTATCAAATTGATCTCATATGATAATGGAGAATCATGAAATAGTTGGGAAGCATTACTTTTATACGGTCTATAAATACTTATTTCATCTAAAATAAATATTATTTACTAAGAAGCAATATTACTTTTTGTGGTTTTTTTAAATGCTAATAAAGCATATTGAAGCACAAAGATGAGACTTCAATATTAATAAACAAAATAAAAAAACTAAATAATATGACTAATATATTTAACAAAATAGACCACAATATAATTTGCCGTGATGAGGGCAGTGGGTTCTTGAAAATTGTTTTACCATAGGACCTTACACTAATAATAGACCGACAATAATAGAGGTAAATTAGGATGGTTGGTGCAGAGAGAGCAGTGGGTTAATTATAATTATAATAATTATATATAATTATATATAAGACGGAGGAATTTGGCCTTTTCCTGTTAGGAGGACAGCGTGTGACATAGGTAGACACGCGTTAGCTAGAGGTTGGACTTATTAAAGCGATATTATCGTTTTGGTGGGAAGAAAAAAAAATTAGTAAAAATAATATTTTCTTTTTAATTTTTCTAGTGTAGGTGAGCCGAGTGTACATAATTATTGGCTACGTTATTTTGTTTTCTTTTTATTAATTAGTTGAGAGTTATAAAAGAAACTGTCTTTAACCCCTTTTTTTAATACTGTCTTTTTCATTTATGTCCCTATATTTTTGTTTAAGTTGAATTGAATTTTTTTTAAAATATAAATGTTGTAGTTAATTAGTCCTGGAGCATGGCTATGCGATCTTTCCCTCGAGCGGTATGAAGTAAGAGAGAAAAAGGTCTCCAAGAAGGTACTAAAACAATATAATGTATCCAATTAAGTTTTTGAACTTTTAGGATATCTATATCGCGAGACTTTTTATGATTAAATTTGTGGTGGATTATCTGAAGTCACACAATTTGGTATCAACTTTAAATTTGATTTTTGGGACCAATTTATGTTAAAAGTTTTTTGTTTTAACGATTTTATTATTATGTGTATATTTCAGAGACCTAGAGGGTTGAAGGCAATGGGAAACATGGATTCCGATTCAGAGTAGAGTGAGCGTTATCCGAAAGAAAAAGTTGGTGGATTAAGTAATGTATTTGATGGATTTTGAGGTGGAGAAGAAGAATGAATATGATAAATACTTGGCCTTCTTTTTTCCTTGTCTCTTTTAGATGGGCAATTAAATCAAAGCAGATATGTAGATAAGAAAGCAAGTCCCGTCACAGGAACCCTGCACCTTTCCGCTATTTATTTTTCGAAAACGAAAACGCTCTTTTAATTTTGAATTTAAAGTAATAAAAGCAAAAAAATAAATAAATAAATAAACAAAAAAAAAAAAACTCAAAAATATTTACATTATAGAGCAGAACTCCAATAAAATGATTGTGGTTTTTGTAAGGATGGTAAATATTTCTCTTTAAATTTTTTAGTAACTTCAGTAAAATGATTTTTAAAATGTGGATAGGAGTGTTCTGGTCCAACCTGTTGTAAATAAATAATAACAAATATATTTCAACATTACTAAAAGTATTATACTATGATAATATCTTTTTTGTACATTCTTTGTTGATATTAGCACATTCTTGAGTTTTAAATGAAAGACTTGAAAAATCATTATTATCTCAACCTACAAACCGAGAGTATCTCTTGAATGAATTTTTTACACCAGTAAATCTATCTTGAAAAATGCCTTTGACACGTTTTATATGAATATATATCATACATGGATAAAGTTGCTAGTAATATTTAGTGCTCCTACAATAAAATATTAGAATAATGTTTAACATATCCTCCGATATTTTTGAGGTACAAAGATTTTGACATTTATGTTAGAAACTAATATATGATTTTGATGGGCTACTTGGGTATTGGCTATTTTATTTGATCCCTATAATGTCAAGTAATAAACGCTTCACAAATGTCAAAATTCAACATGTCAAAATTCAACTTTCATAAGCTCCAAAAGAGTCATGAGATTATTATACAGAATGTTCGCTTGAGTGACACTCTAACAAATTTGTTCACAAAATCTTTTTTTACACTTATGTTTTTATAATAGAAATTGTAGACGGTAAAGATTATTATATTTGAGTAGAGTGACATTTACATGAATTAATCTTGAAGATTGGATCAGACCAACAACTGTACTCTTTTTTCTTTGATTGAGTTTGCATATAATTTTCTTAATTAAAGATTTTTTAATGAGACAGCTAATGCAACATATGAACACACATATATAATGTATTATTTTTCTCAACTAGGTTTTCCCATTAGTTTCTTCTAGTAAGATTTTTAATGAGATATAAGTATGATATAATAATGTCCAAGGGGATGTTATAAATAAATATATGTGGACATTATTAAGATATTATTATATTATAATAATACATCTTCATCATAGTATTATAGTTTTACTGAAACTCTGAGTGTATATATTGGGTTGAATAATGTATAATAAAAGATTGATAATTCTCTCTGTATTTCTTTTTTTGTATTTCTTATTTGTCTTTTTATCTTACTCTATATTGTAATGTCTATTGAAGATGTTTTGTTCTCAAAAGATCTCTCCCTAGGGTTTCCGCTAGGGTTTTTCTCCTTCATCCTTGGAGCGCCGAGGTTTTCACGTTGCTGTCCGAACCTTCCCTACGGTGTAACGCCGTGTTTCTATACTCTCTGGTTATGGAAGCTCCGGCGCGAAGTGGTGCGGTCGATGGATTGACAAGACGATGGGCAGATATAGTCCTCGAGGAGGAGGGCGTGGTGTTCGCACCGGTCGGGGGTGTTGACGTCGAGGAAGCTGCGGCAGTGGAGGAGACGTGGAGGCTAGTCGGACAATTCCTGACAACGAAGATCATTAAGCTCGAGTTTATGAGTCAGGTTATGGCTTTAGTGTGGCAACCGGTAAAGGGCGTGCAAGTGTCTGAGATTCAACAAGGCTTGTTCTTGTTCGTTTTCTATCATGAAACTGATATGCAACATGTCCTTGAGGGTGGACTGTGGTCTTTTGAGAATCATACTCTGGTTACGGTACCTCTTGATGCTGTTGATATGTGGGTGCAAGTTCATGAGCTCCCTCTTGGATATACCTCTGATGTGATCTTGGAGCAAGTTGGAAATTTTATGGGGAATTTCGTTAAGATTGACGACAGGTTTGCTGATGCACCATGGAAGACTTTCTATCGCATTAGGGTTTCGATTCCTGTTGCGAAACCGCTAAAGCGCCGTATGAAGTTTATGAAACGAGATAAGACGACTTGCTGGGAGAATTTTAGGTATGAGAGGTTACATAATTTTTGCTTTTTCTGTGGTATGCTTGGATATTTGCATATGTACTGTTTCAAGGCCCGGGACTTGGCTCTAACGGTAGATCAATACCCTACACTGATGATATGTGAGCCGGGTAGATGAGGGGACCGGCGAAAGGTGGGTGCGCCGTGGGTTTTGGATAAGGACGGGAAACCGGTACAACCGGCGGCGACCGTGGCTTCTGGACTGCCAGGGGGGTCTGTCCGCCGACGTTGCGGCGTGTTTGGATCCTAGCCAGTGGGGGCCCGAGCCGGTTGTGGTGGCGGCGATGAAGAGGAGGCGGGAAGGTGATGGGGAATGCACGCGTGCGGGTGATGGTGAGCAGGATGTTATGATGACAGAGAATTCAAAAAACTTGTTTATGGCAGGTTCTAGTTCCCAGACCCGCCCATCATCATGAGTACTCTAAGTTGGAACTGTCGTGGCTTCGGAAATCCACGTACAGTTCGCGAGGTGGTGGACATGGTGGTCCGAAAGAAGCCCGAGATTGTGTTCTTGATGGAAACTATGGTTGAAAGGATGCATGCTGAACGTCTCCGTATCAAACTTGGTTTCAAAGGATTATTCTATGATGATAATGCAGGTCTGAGTGGTGGTTTGGCATCGTTATGGAAGAAGAATAATACTGCTAGTCTTTTGAGCTTCTCCAAAAATCATATAGATGTGGAAGTTCGTGTTAGTGGTAAAGTGTGGCGTATGACGTGCTTTTATGGTTTCCCGCAACGAGAGAGGAGGAGGGAATCATGGGAGCTGTTAAGGACTCTAGGTGGCAGATCTTTGCTACCTTGGGTTGTGATAGAGGACTTTAACGACTTACTCTATCAGTATGAGAAGAAGGGAGGGAATCCACATCCGGATAGTCTCCTACGCGGTTTTGGGGAGGCTGTGGATGGCTGTGGTTTAGTATAGATGGCTATGAGGGGTCATCCTTTTACTTGGGAAAAGAGCATGGGCACTTGTAACTGGATTGAAGAGAGGCTGGATAAGGTGCTAGCAACGACATCATGGGGAGAGGTGAATGGCCATGCGGATGTGGAAAATATATAGACTCGCACTTCTGACCACTCGGCTCTCTTCCTTTGTATCAATACACCACGCATGCGAGGAGGGAGGGGCCCGAGGGGGTTTAAGTTTGAGATGGCTTGGCTTTTCGATGAAGGATGTACGGATGTGGTTGAGGCAACCTGGCATGAGGGGAGAACTGAGGGGTTATTGAATTGTCAACAACAATGTGGAGACAGTCTAATACGGTGGGGTGGGGAGCATTTTCAGAAATTCGGGGACCGTATAAAACAATTACGGAAAAAACAGGATGATATTAGACACAGACGAGATTCGGAGGCAGTCACCGAATTCCGCGGTTTGGAGAACCAATTATCCCAGCTAGAGGCCTAGGAGGATATTTTCTGGAGGCAGCGAGCAAAGCAGCACTGGCTTCGTGGAGCTGATGCAAACACAAAGTTCTATCACATGTATGCTTCTGCTCGAAAGAAAAAGAATTTTATTGATAGGTTGAAAACTGATGATGGGGTGTGGGTGGAAGGGGAGAATATGAGCTCTATTATTGTGGATTACTTTAAAGAAATTTTTGCTACTGGTAACTCTGTATGCAATGATTCTTTATTTGATAACTTCGCCCCACGGGTAACCCCGGCCCAAAACGCTTCTCTCTTGCGACCTTTTGATATCGATGAGGTCAAAGAAGCAACCTTTTCTATGTTCCCTGGTAAGGCGCTGGGACCGGATGGTATGAATCCGGGATTCTATCAACATTTTTGGGATGTGGTTGGAACGGATGTGTCTGATTTTGTTATTAATTCTCTTAACTCGTGCGTGCTTCCTGATGGCTTAAATGATACAAATATTGTGCTTATCCCTAAGAAAAGTGTGCCTGAGACTGTAGCAGACATAAGACCGATTGCTTTAAGTAATGTTTTATACAGAATTATGGCTAAAATGATATCTAACAGAATGAAGCCACTTATGGGAGACTTAATCTCGAATCCCAAAGTGCTTTTATTCCTGGAAGATTAATCACGGATAATATTTTGGTGGCATCAGAAATAGGCCATTATTTGAATAGGAAGCAGTGTGGCTTAATGGGATGGGGAGCTCTTAAATTGGATATGGAGAAAGCCTATGACAGAATGGAATGGAATTTTCTTAGGAGAATGCTGGGAGCGTGGGAGTAATGGGGTTTGATGACAGATGGATTAATTTGATTATGTTGTGTGTAACTACTGTGACATACAATATTATGGTAAATGGCAGGACTAGTGGCCAGGTCATCCCTACCCGTGGTCTCAGGCAAGGAGATCCTTTATCCCCTTACTTGTTTATTATTTGTGCAGAAGGTTTGTCTATGTTATTACAGAGAGCTCAGATGACAGGCATGATACATGGATGCAGAGTGGGGAGGGGAGCCCCTCCAATCTCACACATGTTCTTTGCAGATGACAGTCTGTTATTCTTCAAAGCGAATATTCAGGAAGCCAATGTGATTAAACAGTGTTTGATAAGGTATGAGAATTTATCTGGCCAAAAGGTGAATTATCATAAATCTAATATCAGTGGCGAATTGTTTGGGAGTAGTCCAATCTCCTAATTTTGGAAAATATCTTGGCCTCCCGCCATTTATTGGAAGAAATAAGAGAGCTGTTTTTTCATATGTTTGAAGATAAAATCAAACAGAGGATTGGGACTTGGAACAAAAAACTGCTCTCTCAGGCAGGTAAGGAGGTGCTTTTGAAAAGTGTGGCTCAATCTATGCCTACATTTTCAATGAGTGTTTTTTTGCTACCTGGAACAGTTTGTTTATCTATTGAAAGAGTGATGAATAGATATTGGTGGGGAAAGGGCGCGAATAAGAGAATTCATTGGAAAGCCTGGAATAAGTTGTGTGCTCCTAAGAGATATGGGGGTTTGGGTTTTAAAGAACTACGTGCTTTCAACCTGGCTATTTTAGGGAAACGGGCATGGAGATTCCTTACTAATCCAAGTTCTTTAGCTGCGAGGGTATATAAGGCTCGGTATTACCCAACAACTTCCTTTATTGATGCAGCTGTAGGAAATTGCCCAAGTTATTGTTGGCGAAGTATTATGGCTGCGCACGATATGGTTTGCTTTGGAGTTAGAAGAAGGATTGGAAATGGCGCTAAAACACTAATTTGGGGCGACCCGTGGTTACCTGATGATCCTAGCCCTTTGGTACAAACCATTATGCCCTAGGAGTTACGAGAAGCACTAGTGGTTGGCCTGATTGATCAACACACAAATACGTGGGATCCCCATATTTTAGCAGATTTATTTAACCCGGATGATGTGGCTCGTATATCTATGATCCCAATAAGTCCGGATTATGAGGACTCGTGGTATTGGCTTAATGATTCAAAAGGATTATATACAGTCAAAAATGCTTATAGACAGATTGTGGGTGATTTTAGTCATAGCCCCGATGATTTTGACAAATGGATTACATTGTGGAAATTGAGGGTTCCCCCGAAGTGGAAAACCTTTTTGTGGAGAGCTTTGTGTGATATCCTTTCCACCACAAACAATTTACTTATAAGGAGAGTGGAAGTGGAACCAACATGCCCAATGTGTGGTTTAATTCATGAAGATGTTATGCACTCACTTGTTTCTTGTGATTATTCTAGATTAGTTTGGAACATTACGGAGCTACCCATTACAAATATTGTAGCTGATTCCTTTCCTATATAGCTTATGGGTGCAATGGTTATTTTAACAGAGGAACAATTTTGCACGGTGGCTGCGGTACTTTATCACTTATGGAGTGTCCGGAATGGAGTCGTATGGAAGGAGAACTTGTCACGACCGGAGCATCTTTGGAGAAGGGCAGTCGCAAGCTTGCATGCATACACACAGGTCCATCGAGGCAGTCCTCGACAGCAACAAACGGTGGCAGTAGCGGCGCCTCCAAGCTCTCGGCCACGTTGTTTCTTCGACGCGAGCTTCCGGCCAGCGAGCGAGGAGGCAGCATACGGCGTCGTACTATTAAACCCGGATGGCTCCTTCAAAGCGGCAACAAGTGGCAGGCTTCCAAACTGTTTCTCACCTCTTATGGCGGAGGCACTTGCTTGCAAAGAGGCTTTATCATGGCTTAAAAACCGAAACGAACTAGATGTGGATCTCTTCACGGATTGCTCAGAATTACAAAGTTCCTTACGATCAAGTCCTGCGACTATTCTATCTTATGTTGGAGTCGTCATTGACCAATGTCGGGCGACTTTAGCTTTATTTAATCATTACTTGTTAAGTTATGTGTCCAGATCGATTAATTTACATGCTCATACCTTAGCTTCAGTATCTTTTAATCAGGATACTCCTCTGTATTGGGATTTTGTCCCTCCTAATTCTATTTCTCCATTTATTCATTAATATATGCCAACGCTGTTGGTTTTCAAAAAAAAATATTGTAATGTCTATTACTTTCTTGAAATGAGAACGCTACGCGATTTACGTGAGGATATGCCCTAATTTATAACACAACCAAAATTTACTTCGTTAATTGATTAATTAAATATTTCGTTTTCAGTTCAATTAATTTATCGAATTAAAATTTAGTTCAGTTAACTAATTAATTTCGCTTTAGCAATTGATATTTAACTTATTTTGTAGTCCAATGAGTTTAATGTATTAAACTTATGTGAATTAATTCGATCAGTTGATAGTACCAAAGATTTTTTTTTTTTTTTTTTTTGGTTTCAATTAATTATAAAGTAGGTATTTTTAATTTGATGGTCGGTTCTATCAAATTGAAAATTGATTAATTCAATTTGAAATTAAAAGAATTAATTGAATGAATCTTACTAATGCGACAATAATTTATTATATTGACTGTTGTTAATGTAGTTGGCATGGGAAGGTTTGTGTGTGTGTGTAAATGCTACTTACCCTTAGAGGCGTTTTGTAGGCAAAACAGTTTTAACCCTTGAGTATCTCGTTGTGTTCTTTGTGCCAATCTTCTATTCTAAATCTCTTGTTGTTGATGGCATAATAATCCTTGAATTTGTACTGTCAAGCTTGAGTTTACGCTTTCTAGAGATCCTCTCATAGTTTGTTGTTGATTCCTGAGTTATTCTGACTACTTACAGTTTGCCTCCAATGTCTAACGAAGCTATCTAATGTCTAGAGTTGAGTATGAGAAGTTGTTTTGATTGAGTTGAACCTTGAATTATTGCTAACGTCTATTCTTGACATTCCACGATTTATTGTTGAATCCGTGTCTAGAATGCTTATCAATTCTTTCTAAGTAGTCTTGTGAACTTTCGTTGACATGCAATGCTAGTATAATTGAATCTTGAAGCTAGTATGATCTTGTTGAAAGCTTTATTCATGGAATCTCATTGTATTTAATTTGAGTTTATTATCCTTGAATCGGGGAATCCATTGAGTTGTTGAGTCAAGATCTAATTGTTGATTGTTATGCCATTGCAATCCGTATTTGTTGAGTTATTCCTATGAGCTAATATCTGTTGAGTATTCTTGAAAGTGTTTTATTCTTGAAGAGCTATTTTATTGACTATGTGTCCTTTTTGTACTCTCGGATCCTGTTGCTATTGTCTTGAGATCTTCTATTGGGGTATTCTTTCCTTGTTATTGAGTTATTGAGCTAATGCTTCGATATCATCTCTCTTTTATATCTCCCTTTGGAATTCACGAGTGTTGATATATTTCTTGAGATTAAATCATTATTGCATCTTCATTTGGAATCTGTTAGTATTGAGTTATTTCATTGAGATTATTTTTTGTTGTGTCCTTCTCTTGGAATTCGATCCACAGTTTTTGTTTCATGAGACTTTGTTGAATCTTAGAAAATTGTGACTTTGATAATCATAACTTTTGTTGTAATCAATAGTGCTCTCGAGTTTCAAATTTAGAAACCTCTTACTTTCGTCCTTGTGAAGTCAAATACCTTCAAATCAAGTGTGTACCTATTTGTTGAGTTCCAGTTTGTTAGTTAAGTGGTTGCGTTGTTTAACCTTGTAGTTATCCTGGAAAGTTGAAAGTTAAAAGTTGAAAGTTGAGAGTTATGTGAAAGTTGTTAATGTGATAAGTATAGGAGTTATGTTTGTATCCTTTTGGTGTGCTTTTATTGTGTGTTAAGTGTTAGAATGGGACAAGCATTAGTGATTAAGTGTAGTTTCTGTAGCATCGTAATGGCGCCAAGAAACAACGTTTGGATCCGGAGCATTCATGGAGTGCATCTTCCCGTCGTCGAGGCACATCAAATCCAAGGAGGCACGCAAAGCCAAAGCAAGAAAAGTGCTAGCAAAGACGTGGAACAAGTAGAGAAGAAGTCAAGACTTAGCCATCACGATCAAGTCAAGAGCTTTCAAGGGAACCATGGCACTGTGGACAAGAAGGATAGCCCAAGTCAAGACCCAAGTGTAGCAAGGAAGAACAAGGCTGGAGAGAGACACTATCATTGCAAGAAGTGCGGGAAGGATCACCCAAGAACCAACTGTAGTGGGAACCCAATAAGGTGCGTCAAATGTGGAAGAATTGGACATCGAGCCTATGAGTGCTACACAAATAAAAAAAAGGAACGCCTTAAGTCAATGAACCGACGAGAGTGGACGTCAGCTGAAGAAAAGATCTTATAGTGACCAGTCTGGAAGCAAGAATGACGAGGATGGACAAAGGGGCAACCACAATAGTAGCAAGAACAAGAGAAGTAGGAAGGAAAATCAAGGCCAAAATAGTAGTCGCGGTAGTCAGCTGATGAAGAGGGCTCAAGTGAAGATTGTTGGCGTGGAGACAGGTACACTCCTAATGAACGCCATACCTGTTTAAGTAACATAGTTGTTTTTAGAATTTCAACCTTCTGTGGTTGTTATGCTTTTGGATTGATAGTGGAGAGACCTTTAAGGGTTAGACTCAAAGGCTAAAAGTTGAATTAGAAACATAGAGAATTGAAACTTAAGATTGGGTTATTCATAAGTAAGATAGTTCATTCTATCTTTAAGAAGTTAAGGAAGAGATGAACTAGGGGTTGCGAATTCCGAAAGAAATGAAGTTTAAGATGATTGACAATGACTTTGGACTTGTGAGGTGTATGAAGGTGAGGAGAAAAGTTGTAAGTAAGTAGTGTGTTTTATGAAGTGTGAGGAATTTAAGAAGTGAATAAGATAAGAAGGGACAAGTAAAAGAATGTAGATGTATGGATGATAAGATGTGTGAGAACTCAAAGAAGAACTTTGTGTTGAGATTGAAGAAGTGGTAAGAACGATAAGAATAAGGGAAGTATCAAAGAAGCTTTGAGTTAGTGAATTCTAGCAGTTAGATTAAGCTTAGCGCCTTAGTTGTTTCCGTGCTTGTTTGGAACTCAGAGATTCCATTTCTCCTTAGTATTCCAAGAGAACTCCTAAGCCAATTCTTGAAATTCTTGCCATCTTTTTGAAAGCTTCCATTCTAAGAAAACCGATCCGTTCCTTCTAAGTTTCGGGACGAAACTTCCTTTAAGGGGGATAAAGTGTAACAACCCAAAATTTTATTTCAAAAATCCAATTTTAAGAAATTCTAAAATAGCCATTTTCACTCCATTAAAAATTTTTGCGATCAATTGGTGTTTAAATAAATTATTTTGAGCACATTTTAAATTAATTCAACACCAAAACTTATTTTTAATCCAAAATCCTTAAACTTTCGGGTACTTCGCGTACCAAGTTTTAAATTGAGAAACCAATCTGAGTGAGACCGGGAGAAATTTGAACAAAGTGTTGGTTTGGAAATCATTTTTGGAAAAAATACATTTTGACCCCAAACTATTTAAAATTCCCCTTTCTACACCTTGGTCCATGATGCAAGGGGAACCATAAGCTTTATCAAAACATTGTCTAATCTTTTGGAAGCCAAGCTAAATTACTCCCCTCCACTAATCATTGGTGATTCTCCTAGGGTTTAGAACCCTATAAAATGAGATGTTTTCAGTCATTGCCTCTTGATTCCCTTCCTTGTCTTCCCCAAACAAAAGTTCTACAAGAAAACACAATAAGTTTTCCTAGCCTTCCATTTCTTCAGCTTCATGTTTCTATCTCTGAGACTTTAGTTTTATGAGTTGTTGTGTGGCTTGTTTGAGGTGTCTAGGAGGTGAAGGAGATGTCTAGATTGGGAAGAAGGAGGAATCCCAACAAGAAGAGGAAACAACAAAGGTATAACCCCATGGACTCCCTCTTTGATATTTGGCTCTATGAAGCCTATTATTTTGAGTAGAAATGAGTAGAAATGGTGGATTTTTGTTGTGTTTGAGCTTGGAAGTGATCTAGTATTTGTCTTTGAAGTGTTGATAATGTTTTGGATGTTTTGGACTTGCTTGAAATGAGTTTTGCAGATGAAATCACCTATCTGGTACACACACAGTGTGCACCAGACCAAAGTAATGGCCTTAGCCGCGGCCTATCAGGAGGGCCGCCGGCTAGAGCTGGGGCCAACCGGGCCTAGGGCACGGCCCTAGGAGAGGGCCGTTACCTAGGCCCGGCCATGCTACGGCCTTCATGGGGCGGCTCATGAGGAGTCCCGCCCCAGGTCCCTGAGTATTGTTCAGAGAAGATTTTGTGCAGTGGTCGGGCCCTTGTAGCTCAGCTACGTGTCGTTTCGGGCTAGGTGTCACGGACCCTTGTGGCTCGGTACCTCGGGGTCGTCTCGACGCACGTTTTGGCTTTGATTTTGTTGAATTTGGATTAAAAATGAGCATGTTACGATGGATTTAGTAATGATTTTGCTACACAATATGTGTTTTTGAAGTTCACTGTGAAAGAGAAATGTTTTGCCTTGTTGTCTGATATTATTTTTGTATTGAGTAGAGAAGCATGATCACTTTGAAAATATGACTTATTATGAAAGCATGACTAGAATGTGTTATTTGATCAATGAGATTTGAAGCATATTTTGTTGATAGAAATATATATAATTTGTTTTGTTGGAAACCGAGTATGATATTGCATCCTTGAGAATTCTATGAATTATATACATGGATTTGGATCATGTTGTACAGTAAATTGCATTCCAAGTAAATCATGTTTTTAAAAGTGCATAAGTGGCCAACGTGAGCCTAAGTATTATTTTCCAAAAATCTCATTTCCATGTAGAGCATCTTTATCTTGTCTTTTGAGAATGAGTTGAGAAGTTTGTGCATTTCTTTTTGCATAAGTTAAATGTTGCATATATGAGATGCATGAGTGATATATCTATATATATATCTATGGTGAGAAAAACCTTGTTTTGGAGGATCCGTTTGGACTACATCCTCTTGGGAAGAAAGAAATTGACATTGGGGTCCAAGTATATGTAACGCGGCGTATTTCCACGTTACGAGGTTGGAGACTTCCCGCCGGGCTTGGAATCCTGGTTAGGGGGTGTGCACACTAAAAGTACGATACCTGATTCCACAGAGAAAGTAAGAAAGAAAGATAGAACCAAGAGAGTAGTTCTGTGGGCGAGTTGAGTATGTGGCCGGCTAGGTTACCGAGCCGGTTAGGTCCATTCACGATTCGTGAAGACCTACCTCCCCACGAGTTAGAGGTTCCGTAGTTACGGATGTGGCGGATGCACGAGATTGCACCGTACGCTAGGGCTTCGCTGCGGCGGAGTACCTGCCCCGCACAAGAAGAGAAATGAGAAAGTATGAGAAAGTTTGAGCAAGAAAAAAAAGCAAGTCATTGTGACTCTAAGAAACCTCCACAGAAATGTATCATATGTTATAAACGAGTGTATGAGTATATTTATAGTATTGCACGAGATTGCATTTGAGTAGAGTATTGCATGAGATTGCATAATGAGAATGATGAATCAAGATTGTATATCAAGCATGATTGTTTAGTTACATTTTGAAGTCTTGTATATCCAGTTTGCATGATGAGAACTTGAAAGCATGACGATAGTTTTCGTATTGTTTAATAGTATGAAATTGCTTGTAAGCATGAGATCGTTACGATGAGTTCGTTGTGATATTTATGTGTTGGAATCTTTAAGTTGTTAAGTCATTTGTATTGAAGCATGCCTGTTGATATTATAGGTTGCAAGCATATAGAAAGTCTGTGATGTAGCTATAATTGCCTATGAGATGAGATTGTTGATTATGAACGTTATCAAATGTTTTTCCAAAGTATATACTGTAGTACTTTACAGGTTGAGTGTGGTTATACTTAGCTTCGTGCTAACGGGTGTTTTCCTACTTGTCTATGTGTTGTTTGTAAAACCCCTTTCAAGTGGGCCCAACGTTGAGAAGTGAATGAGTTAGACTAGTCTATTAGTTACAGAAGTCTAAACTCTTAATGTTTTTATTATGATGTTATTTATTGGAATTTAGACTTATGTTGTTGATGACGTTTGATGATGTAGACTTCGGGGTGTCTTTTTCCCCCTTATGACTTTCAGTTAAGTTTATGGATGCAAGTTATTTTATCTTTATTCTAGTTCTACCCTTAGCCTGTGCAATCACCACGGAGTGGTGGTTGTGGCGGTGACATTCCCACTAGTTATCTTATTAAGTTGTTTATCCGCTGCTTAGTTTATGTCAATCGTAGTTTAGATTTGTAATTAAGATTTAGAAAAAGTGGGGTGTTACACAACCAATAAGATTCATACCTTTTTTAACCGAGACCAAACGCCAAGTATGATTCTGAAGCAGCGAATTAAATTCAAGATTCATTGCTTCACGCCACTGTGGAAATTGGACAGCTTGGGAGTAACAAGTTGGGTTCGTAGGACGAACCTGAGTCGCAAATGCAGCAGGATCCGAGCGAGACCATGTCATGCTACGTTGAACCATGGAATGCGTGCGGGTTGGATGCTGCTACTAACGAGACAATGTTGGAGCAATTGGACCGGTGGAAGCGATCGGAGCAGTGGTCTCGGCCTGGGCAGTGGATGCAGCAGCGGCAGGCATGGGAACAACGCTCCAGGGTACACTTGTGGTAACCAATGGTTCTTGTTTAATTTTAGGAGATGCAAAGGGATAAATGGGAGCAACGCTCCAGGGTACACTTGTGGTAACCAATGGTTCTTGTTTAATTTTAGGAGATGCAAAGGGATAAATAGACTCATCAAATCTCACATGTCTGCAAATAAATACCTTATTAGTGTTTAGGTCCATGCAACGATAAGGTGCAAACCGACACTTTAATTTGTTACGATTGTAAGGACGAAGGAGAGGAAAACACAAACACCCAAAATCTCTAAGAAACGAATGGCTGAGAACGGTGAAGTAAAAAATGAGGGCTGGAATTACCCAAGACTAAAGTGGGCATTTTGTTAATCAGATAAACTGCAGTCTCAAACGCATAGTCCCAAAAATGGGTAAGAATAGACGCTTGAGCCATTAAGGCAAGACTAGTCTCAACCACATGACGATGTTTTCGTTCAACCCGACCATTCTGTTCGTGAGTATAGCACATGATTAACAATGAACAATACCAAATTTAGAGAGAGTTGAATGTAACTTTTTATATTCTCCTCCTAAATCAGACTGAATAGGCTTTATTTTGAAAGAAAAGGATCGTTCTACCATGACATGAAAATGTGCAAAAATTTCATACAAGTCAGTTTTGGCACACATAGGAAAAACCCAAGTAAAACGAGTGTAATCATCAACAAATATACCAATGTAACGATATCCATTATACGAAGTAACAAACGCAAGACCCCAAATATTAGTATATATTAATCTAGCATATGAGAACTATAGGACATAACCCGAGGCAAGGGAAATCGTGAGGATTTCCCAAGTTGAGAAGACGAACAAATAGACGAACTAATATTATTACTAGAGGAACTAACAGAACATGACTTCAAGATTTGACTCAAGACACGATGATGCGGATGCCCTAAACGATTGTGCCAAACCAAAGGCAAAGCACGAGTAGTAAAGAACGCCATAGAATTGGAATGAGACATGGGCAACGTGTATAGACCACTTGAAATTCGACCTTTAAAGAGCACCACTTTGGTTATAGGATCCTTCACAAGAAAAATGGTGAAACTCAAAAAAAGACATTGTTATCTACTTATCACTGACAAATTTTTGAACAGATAATAACAATGCAAAAAGACCAGGAACATGAAAAACATTTGATAATTTAAAGGAATGAGACTCAGTGATAAACGAAGCATAACCAACACCAATAATAGGTAAACCTGAACCATTTCCAAAACGAAGCGTGTTAGAACTATTGTAGCTAGTTGTAGACGACATCACAGAAGCATCAAGCATGGTGTGATTAGTAGTCCTAGTGTCAAGAAACCAATTATGTGGTCCAATGGAACTAGCATCATTTGCTTGATAATAAACCATATGAGCCTGAAGACTGGGATCTTGATTATACCTTTGAAAACAGGTTGCAGCCGTGTGACCCTAAGTGTTGCAAATCTGACACCGCGGCATATAAGACCGACAGCGCCCATGCTGCCTGCGGCCATGATTGTGACATCCATATCGTTCGTTCGAAGACTGCCGGCCACTGGATCGACCACTACGTTGCACCTCCATCGCTGTAGGGCCAGAGGAACCATGCCAAGGGCACCATCATACGCACATATGAACTCCTTGGTAACAAGAAAGTCAGCAAGTTCATTAAGAGCAACCGGATCTCCATTCGTTAATGTTGCTACTAGTAGCCAAAACTCCAGATGCAACCCGCGAAAAACATACAAATTTTGATCATACAAAGAGATAGGACGAACGGCCAAGGCAAGATCCTCCACAAGAACATGTGCTCGACCAAGATAGTCTGACACAGAATCGTTTCCTTGCCAAAGAGCCTAGAGTTGCCCGAGAAGACGAAGCACCCGGGCACGGGTTGACGATCCAAGACTATTTTCAATGGATTGCCAAACCTGTCTAGATGCCGTTTTACAAATAGCAAGATGCATCACCTCCTCAGACAGCGAATAAATTAGCATGGAGAGGATCGCTTGATCCTGTTGAATCCATGCCTCACGTGAACCAGGCGGCGGGGGAGCGGCTGAAACCGGCATGACAGTGGCATCAGATGGCGACGTAGCGATGGCAACGGATGGGCAAGGAATTGAACCATCAACAAACCCTAATAAATTCTGACCACGCAAGAAAATGGACTAACTGAGTTCTCCAGAATAAATAATTTCGGGTAGTGAGTTCGATGGAAACAAAGTGATAGGCAGTGAATAAAGAATTGTTAGACACTGTTGGGACAGGGGCAACATTCTTGGAGACAATCCATTTGGAAGAGACTCTAACAGAGCTATCTTGCACATCCTGAAAACCAATTGCCATTGAGAAATCTGAAACTGCTGATACCATATGAGAACTGAAAGTATTAGATTGATTAATGAGACATAATAGTACATGGTATATATACAGGTACAATACTAGAATCCTAGCTAGTATAACAGGTACATGAATAGAATCCTAGTCTACCACAATTACATAGTTCTAATATAGACTAAGGGAAAAAGTTTGTAAAGTATAGGTAAGAAAAAAAAACGTTGAATAGAGTTTTGGTATGAAGAAACAATTTATAGATCTATAAAGTTTAAACAATTATAAAAAGTTTTGAGTGATTTTTTTTTTTAAGTCATAATATGGAAGAGTTTATATATATTCAAGGCTTTTTAAATATTGAACACAAAGAACTTTTTAAGAAAATATAATTCTAGCTTTTAAAAATTCTTTAAAAGTCATGAATCAAATATCACATTATTTTTAAAAACTCCTTAAAATTTTAAATCGAATATATTCAAACAAACGTTTAAAGTTAAAAAGTTGATAAAAATCTTGGCTAAATATATCCCTTAATAATAACAAAATAACTAGTTAAAGGTACTCTTTAACTCTGGTAAAATTGTCAATTTTGCACTCTTATGCAATTGTGGTATTAATTATATACAAACTAGTAATTTGTTAAAAATCTCTCTAAGTTGCATTATACTAAATATTTCGAAATTATATTTCGTATCTTCTAAAAAATCAAATTGCGTCTTAACATATCATGTAATGTGCATGGTGGGAGGTGTATCCCTATGAAGTGTAGGCAAAGATTTCCCCAACCCATGTTTGCAAGTAATCGCAACACAAAGATATCTCCCTAAGTCACCATGATTAACATATTATCCCGCGCCTCTCAAAACGACGTCATTTTGATATATTGTCCCAAAAAAAATTATCTGTTTCGAATACACATAAACTCATAACAGAATATACAGAAACTCATAACTGAATACACAGAAACTTATAACCGAATACACATAATCTAACATGATACATAATACACAGAAACTCTTAACTGAATACACAAAAACTCATAACACAATACACAGAAACTTTTAACTAAATAACATAATAGAGTTTTTGCCGTTTGGACGGACAAAGTGACGTCAGCAATTGAAACGCACGCGTTTTGTGCCTGGACGCACATTGCTATGTGCGCCGTGGTGCACGATATAAATTGCCATACAAATAATGACACGTTCAATCCACTACTTATATATTTTGCTATATTTATTTTGAATTCCCAAATTACTAAAGAATAAATTGGTTATTTTGTAAAATTTTTCAAAACTAACTTCGTGAGTCTTCATATACAAATACTGCAAATGAAAAATGAATTCCTAGTGGCTTATTCGTTCTAGTTAGCGCTTTAGTTTGATTGCAGCTAGCGCCCTTGACTAAAGTTTTCTTTTTTAAATATGAAAATGATATAATGATTTATATATAAAGATTTATAGAGAGAAATTGAAATTTTTTTACAAAATAACCGCAGTGTTTTTTTTTTTTTTACCGCGGTGTCTTTTAATCTTTTAATAATTTAAAAATTCATAATAAATTGTTAATAACAACAAAATCTATTAGTAATTGATTTGAACTGTTATTTTCAACATAATTAAATGAAAAAAATTGTATAAGATAATAATTTATAAACTGAGTGTCTGAATTTACAATTTATGTATAACTAATAGACTAAAACAACTATTTAAAAAAAAAAAAAAAAAAAAAAAACAAAACAAAACAAAAAAAAAAAACAAAAAAAAACAAAACAAAACAAAACAAAAACAAAAAACACTACCTTATTTAGGCTACATTTACCAACCCGCAGAAGAGCCACCATACAGGCTGAAATAATGGGATTACAAAACCTCTGTATTGATCAAACTTCCTTCTCCAATGGTGTCCTATCTTGCTATACCAGTTCAGACTTGTATGTATCAAAACCCCAAGAATTTAGGAGCTAAATCGAAGAGAGGTTCCAAGGCACTTGGAGCAAATTTTCTGGCAAAAAGATAGCAAACCGTAGTATTTCTGCCGTTATACAAGCAGCTACGGCCATCCAGCATCTTCTTCATCAAGTTCTCCGTAATGTCCGATCCTCCAAAAGTTGCGGGATGGGCCCCGCCTCTCGACCAGTCGACCCAAGTAAGACTTCGGTTTGCCAAGTCATTTGCTGCTCGAATTGTTAGCATGGTCGGGAAATAATGCTCATCCACGTAACACGCTGGTCTGCAGAAGTTGGCGAACTTGGGGTAGAATACGGTGTCTTCTACTATATATAGCGCGAGATTTCTGTTAATCTCGAACCACTGTGAACCCTTCCTCCACTCGGTGATGTTTACCTCGGGCGCCATGTTCGGGTTGTAGCGGGCTCTTCCAAACGGACCCGGGTCATCGAATGCACCGATGAAGCTATGTTTTGATTTCTTAATGTGCTGATAAATGAAGGTGAAATTGTAGAGAGGAATGCACGATTCAGAAAGCAGAACAAACCACTCGTTCGAGATATCGAGCATTGCATTCGCAAGAAGTCTTCTCTCGGCATCGCATATGCTCATCCTTCCCCATTCTGCCAACTATAGAGGATTGAAAAAGACGTTATCATCAACAGCCATATTATAAAGCTGGCAACTATCTCAATACAGTTTGAACTTAATACAGCTTAATATATCAAGATTAGAGAAATATAAGATTAAAGGACTAACAATGGCAATAAATTATCAAGTAGGCCCAAATCACTATCAGCAAGTAGGCTATAAGAACCAATGACTGAAACTAGAAAAGCTTACTAATCTGCAATAAATTATCAAGTAGGCACAAATCACTGTCAGGAAGTATTGCATTATAATTTTTTTTTTTTGGCAAATTCACCTGTGAGACCGTCTCACGGGTCTCAATACGTGAGATGGGTCAGGTCAGAAAATTTTGGGTCTTACGGTATATGGGCTTAGTAATATTATTTCTTGCAAACTGTCTATTACAGCTATAAAGTATTACATTTATGCTATAAAGTATTACATTTATATGGCCTAAAGTATTAATTATATCTGCAAATCTGCAATTCTGCTATGTAATGACATTTTATTTCCTGCAAATTGTCTATTATAATTTTCCTATAAAGTACTACATTTATGCTATAAAGTATTATATATAAAGCTTAAAGTATAGATGATATCCGCAATTCTTTTATGTTATTACTTTATTCCCTACAAAATGTGTATTACATTTATGCTATAAAGTATTATATATAAAATTTGAAGTATTGATTATATTTGAAATTCTGCTATGTAATGAAACTTTATTTCTGGCAAATTGTCTATTATAGTTTCCTATATAAAGTACTACATTTTTTATATAAAGTATTATATATAAAGCTTAAAATGTTGATTATATATGCAATTATGCTATGTTATTACTTTATTTATTACAAATTGTCTATTAGAGTTTTGTTATAAAGTACTACGTTTATGCTATAAAGTATTATCAACATCTTGCTCCAACACATCTAGATTCATTTTTACCACGAGACATTCTGAGCATAAATAATTGATTCAAAAAAATAGTAGAATACCCTAATAACACAAATAATCTGGCTGAACTAAAGTCTGCTTTCAAGTTTCAACCACCAAAAGTTGCAAATTTTCTGGCAAAATAATTGAGATTTTATTAAGCTGAGATCTAAGCATCTAACTAAATAAATCCCCTACTTTATTCCTGCAACATCACAAACTTATATATCACACGTTATTTTAAATTCTGAATTATCTACATAATCTGCCCTATTTCAATTTCATAGGTCTTCTAGACTATGTACCCCAACACAAATAAAATTTTACACTTAGTAACTATTGAAGTCCAAATGGTAAACAATGGCTTTTTTAAAAACTTGAGGAGTCATGTTCTTATCTCCAAATGGATTAAATTTCCATGCAACTTTAACGGATTAAATCTTAGCCCCATGGTGATACACTCTTGCTTGGATAGTTCTATTTCTCCTGGCGATAAATGTACCCTAACCCACCTTGTAAAGAAATTCAAATTTGGACAAAACAACCTTCAAGGCAAAGGAAGATCAATTCTGCAAGTATTTGGTAGAAGTGAAATAAAGCCTACATGACTTGCATACCTTCATGAGGCATCATACCTCAAGTTGTAGAGGAAAGCATCCTCTTAAAGGAAAGTAAGTGAATCAAGAATTAGACTTAGCATAAATAACTTATACAAAAACTAATTTAATAGTTACAAGAAATTAAACAGAAGTTAATCTCCCAAAAAGAAACCACTAAACAAAACCCTCAGCTATAGGCATCTTGTGATTTTCAATTAATGGAATATTGGCGTCAAAAGGTTCAGCAATGATTTAAAGAGTAAGCCAATGTTCAATAAACCACATATAATCAATACAAAGAAAGAACTCGACTACTCGACAAATGAATATACAAGCTTTATTTATTAACAACATACCTGACTGGGTATCTGTCTCTTGTAGAAGGCAGATTCGGGTGGGAAATCAGCTTTATACGATGGCGATGAATGGATGTAAATCGAAAACTTCCCCTCATGACCCTTGAAGAATCTTTCCCAAATTGGAGCTAATGGCAATGGCCCTTTAGTCAAGAACATAAACGCAATCTTAGGAACCCTCTCGAACGGATACTTTTTCACCCTTGGCATCAAAGATGCCCTCCAAAGCAACTGTTTATCAGTCATTGTGTGCATCAAATTGGAAGGAGGCCTAATCCAACGCTTCAGATCATTTGCCTCTTCTCCAATACAGGACTCTAAACTAGGCTTCAAAGGAGCCATCACTACACTATGGACGCCATAATGCTTGATCAAATAAATACTCACCACAGAAAAAGCTAAACAGAGAAACAAAAACAGCCCCAGTAAATGTACTAGCCTCTGTGGCAAAACCCTAACTTGGCCTCCCCTGTTTACACCTGGTGGATCTTTACCTTCCTCCATTAATCCAACTTTCAATTGCATCTAACCTAAAAATCAAAATCACAGAAATACTCTTCTGAGAGAACTTCCAAGCATAACAAATCCAAATCAAGCACTTTTTGCATCAGAAAACAGAAATCACCCAGAATTAAGTATCAAAAACTCTCTGGAAAATTTATTTTCTACCTAGGAAAATCCAAATAACACACGCTTGCAAAATAAATAAAAAAGTGGAAACTATGAATATTCAAATCTTTACCATGCGGATTGCTGGAAATACAACCCACCCAATATAAAAGATTGAAGCTTCGATCTTTTATTCCTGGAGAGAAGGAGAATAGAACTGCGTGGGCGATGTGTAAAACTGAGCCGTACCAGCTTTGCGAGGAACACATGGAGGCTACAACTCAGGAAGACTAAAATTAGAGTATGTGGGGCATCGCATGGGGAAGGAAGAGTAGTACGGCGGAGTAACTAATACGGTTTTAAAATAGAAAACCATTCAGATCAGTCCGTATTCTATTGAGAGGAGAGAGAGAGAGAGACAAGGAATAGGATAAACAGAAGAAAAATTCAAAGAAATTTTGATGGGGTTAGATTGTTTGATTTACTATAAACAAAGGGGGCTAGGGATTTTGGGTTTGAGGGTGGAGTGTAGGGTACCGGGAGGGATACGCAGTAGAGAGAAAGAGAGGAAGAAAAGTGAGAGAAGGAAGGGAGGAATAGAGAGGGAGATGGAATAGGGAAGAGATCTAAAACGTTTTCAAAAAAGGGAAGAGATCTAAAGTGACCGAAGAATCAAAGACTATGTTGTTTGATTTGGTTTAATGTTTACGTGGTGGCGTGGCGTGTTAACGAGAATGTTTGGCAGTACATAACACGTCGGACGGGAAAGTAAGTTGGCTGGACCTGTATTGGTGCCTCTCCCGCCGTCGGTCAATCGTTATACGTGGACCAGAATCCACAGTGCATTATGGACCGTGGTTTTAAATGACATAATTTTAAATTTTAATTTTGATGGCGATCATTTGTTGTTTAATTCACGTTACAGGCTTTTTTTTTTTTTTTTTTAACTATAAAGTATGTGTCTTGTGTTATGTGTTTCTGTGTCTCATGTTATGCAATTCAGTACCTTAAACATATGGATTATGTTCCTAAATTAGTAGTTGTGTAACACACAACATATTGTATGTCTTATTTTACGAATTTATGTCTTGTATTATGAAATTATGTGCCTATAAGACATATTATCTACATAAATCTGATTTGGAAGTAAATATATATAACATGTCTTGTGCTTTGAATTTTGTGTCTCGTGTTATGAACCTAGAATAAATTAAAATTTGTGTTGAAACATAAGAAACGAGAAACTACAAAATCTATTAAAACTTAAATATCAAAACGACGTCGTTTTGATCTAAGGTCTACGATGCTATGTGGACCCTAGTCCACAATATAAATTGTCATCGTCGGTTTGTTAGGCTCCATTGGACAATTTACACTTTTTTAGGAAAGAAAGCATATCATTCATTCAGATCCGAAGACAAAATATTACACATGAAGTTAGGAGGGTTTGAATACCACTCCGAGCAATCAGACATAGAAACAAAATGTATTACTATAGCATGAGCAATCCAATTCGCGGATTACTTGACAAAAGATACAAAGACTTGAGAAAACTCATCTAACAAGTTTTTAATATCACCCCATACTAAGTGAATGGAGGAATTCCTTTGAATTGACTATAGACCTTGAACCACTTGCAACAAATCGGATTTAATTTGCACTTTGTCATAGTTGTGCTCCTTCAACCAGCACAAAACTTCATGGATGGCTACCGCCTCAGCTTTTCTCGGAGTAAAAATCCCTTTCCAATAAACACCTTTCGCTGCAATGAAGTTGCCATAGCTTGATCCTTCATCTAAAATCTTTCTAAGACTTTGTTGATATAGGTTTCCAGCAATAGTCCTAGAATACCCTAGATCTATCCCTATGGACCTTTATGCCAATAACATAAGATGCCTCACTCATATCTTTCATATCAAAGTTCTTAGAAAGAAATTGCTTAACCTCGTGCAACATCCCCTTATCATTTGTTGCAAACAGAATATCATCCACATATAAAACAAGAAAACAAATTTTACTCTCATTTATCTTCTGGTATATACAATGATCTAAGGGACTTTCAACAAATCCATATGAAGAAATAACTCCGTTAAACTTCATATACCATTGGCGGGAAGCTTGTTTTAAACCATAGATAGACATTTTGAGCTTGCAAACCAAATGCTCACCTTCACTAGTATAGAAACCTTTAGGTTGTTCATATAAACCACCTCTTATAGATCACCATTAAGGAATGTCGTGTTCACATCCATTTGTTGCAATTCAAGATTGAAATGTGCAACCAAAGTCAAAATTATACGAAGTGAATCTTTTTTTTAGATATAGGAGAAAAGGTCTCTGCGTAGTCGATTGCTTCTTTTTGAGTAAATCCTTTAGCAACGAGTATAGCCTTGTATTGCTCAATGTTGGAACTATCTACAGCTAATGGTCTTGGCCCTATTAGGCAACTCAACAAGGTCCCAAACCTCATTGCTCCACATGGAACTTGTTTGTTTTACAACAGAAGGGGTAGCTGGTTGGCAGGCCAATACTATCGCAAAATACTATAATAGAAGAAAGAGAATATGTGAAGAAAGTAGAGCAGAATAACGCTAAGTGTATAGAAAATTAGATCCGTTATAGTGTGACCCCAAGGGGGTATTTATACAAGGAATTAAGCCCTAAAGAAGGCAAGAAGAGGGAAAATAACTAAAAATAAACTTAAAAAGCTACCAAAACTGATGGAATATATATCTTCCTAATGTGAGAAAAGGAAGTTATTCGGCATGCAAGGAAAGAATCTCCATAAAATCCGCAATTAACTGCCTCTAGAGTGCGCACACGGTCGAGGACACGCCGACTGTCTAGCTTGGTCACCCATCTGAAACGACTAGGGACCCGGACAGGGACACGCCGACTACCGAGCCGGCTAGAAGACCGCCCGAGTGCTTGCACAATTATCAATGCAACAGAAGCCTCTCTCTTCGAACTGCTAAGTGTCCTAGGCAACCGTGCCCGACTGTTGACCTCATACCTGGTTGAGTGCCCGATTAGGGGGTATCTATCATCACTCATTTCTTCCTTCATGGTTTCATACCATAAATCTGACTATTTACAGTTTATGGCTTGTGAAAACGTTTCTAGATCATTTTTTATTCCAACATCATATTCTTGTAGATACAATATATAATCACTAGGAATTGCTTGTCTTTTTTCTCGAGTAGATCTCCCCAATGTTGAACTACCATATCCTTGAGAAGTTAGCAGTTCAACTACCGCTTCAAAATTTTCCTGAATTGGTTGATCTATTGAAAATTTGGAATAATATCAGCATTTAGTGGAACTTCTTCAATAGATTGTTCTATACCTTTTGAACTTGAGGGGTGCTTGAACCTATTATCAACCTATCCGATTACATAGAAGGACATGATTCATTATAATCATGATTTGAAATCAAAACATTGAACTGATCCCTCCCACTAATTATGTCATCTTCAAGAAACTTAGCATTTCTTGATTCCACAATCGTAGTTGAATGAGATGGCCAAGAAAATCTGTAACCATTAGAAGACTATGCATATCCAATAAAGAAACCACTAATAGTCATCGGGTCCAACTTATTTCTTGTGGGTTATATATCCTTCCCTCATACGGGCATCCCCAAACACGCATATGTTGCAAACTTGGTTTCTAACCTTTAAATAACTCAAATGGTGTCGTTGGGACAACCTTGGTTGGAACACAGTTCAATATATACGTAGCAGCTTTTTGATGCTTTTTGTTGCATTGCAATACAATGATGTTTTTTACCGTTTGGAACAACAAGATTCTTCATTTGTTTGTGCACCATTTGAACAAGATTTGGAGTTAGCTGAGAAGATTTGTGAAAAACTAAAAGTGTTTTATGTTGGATCCGTTGGTAGAAAAAACAAATAATAATCAAAAAATAGGATTATTATTTTCTGGAAAACAAGGGAAGGAAAGATGGAGAATTTTGGCTTGTGTTTGGTGTTGGGTTTTTGCAAGAGTCAAGCGATCACTCTTTCCTTAAAACCTTATTTGCCACCTCCCAAAGATGCTAGGAGCATTGTGGCCTAGGTTTCACAGGATAAAACTTGCTAGTAATTCAATGTTTGAGCATTCAAACAAAGAATCCGGCGAGCAAGACAAGGCTATGAACACAATAGGCAAAAGAAAGAGTAGAAGCAGAGAGTTTTGAGGCAAAAAAGATGAACTTTCGTGTTCAGTTTTTCTGTGTGTAAATCTCTACTCCCCAACTCCTCTTTATATAGGGTTGAAGGATTAAATAGCTCTTAATAGGACACTTTAAGGCACCCCCCACTACACCTGGTAACAGCAGCCATTACCATGGGTTTAAATTCAAAATTTAAGATTGGATTTAATTCAAAGAATTAATTCCGTAACAGTAAGAATTGAACACCCAACGGTCACAGACTGCGCAGGTTCGTGTAGGCCGAAACTCCCAGTTTCGACCACATCCAGTGGCATATGTTGGAAAATGGGACAACATTCGTGCCCGCAGGTGCCAGCCCACACGAGCTCAGGCTTAACCAAACCTTTTTCAATCTCGTCTAGTTGGAATTTGATTTGCACCACACCCCCCGCACGAGAGAGCCTCTATGCTATACAATTCTACAAGTTTCAAAAGAGCTCTTGTATATAAGGGGGGAAAAATCCTCTTTCCAAACCAATGTGGGACAAAAGCTCACTTTTTCCCTTCATTTTCCAACTCAAATGGGTCTACTTTGAGAATCAATATCTCATTCACCCATTATCCGTTTTGAGCGTACAATATATCGATCTCTTCGTCTCACTACGAAGAATCCGAATCCACTTTGACCCGACCCAAATCGGAAGTGGACCCCACTGATAATTGTACCACAAAATACCCACTTAACATGCCATTTTAAGCTATTTTTTCCAACAATCCCCCACATGAATGAAAATTGATTTTCGGGGTTCAAACGGTCGATCCCTGCATAGGATAGGTAGGGAGTCACTATACCCTTTGAACATTCCCTTGTGAAGACATGTTTACTCTACTGGCTGTACGGTAGAACGCGATGTCTTTGAACTGACTGCCGTTTGTGTAGACGATGACATATCTCACACAGGAATCTCCCAACCATGCTCTTGCTCTCACGAGTGTGCCCGTTTTGGTCGTGGGTCACCGTTCCTGGTTCTGCGAGAGTTTCTAAAGAATTGTGCCCAACAATTCTCCTTTGAAGCGACCCTCACTTCTCTCTTACATAGGTGATTCTTTCTCGAGTATCCCGCATACTCAAGAATCATTAAAGCATTAACATGCTAGCCTCTTGCGAGAGTCACTGTTTTAACGAGGAGTGGTAGGGAGTCCGAGACCCCCACAGTGACGCGCTCCGTTCCATAATTTAGTTGTCCCATTGAACCTAGGTGCCAGCTAGGTTGGGTATCCACTATAGAACTTTTTAGTCCAAGGGCATTAGACCCATTCCTCGTTTCAACTTCTCCACAACTTCTTTGCCTAACCCTTTGGTCAGCGGATCCGCTATATTGTCTTTTGACTTTACGTAGTCAATCGAGACAACACCAGTTGTGAGTAGTTGTCTAATGGTATTATGTCTACGAGCACGTGTCTAGACTTACCATTATACATATGACTCTTACTCTCCCAATTGTGGCTTGACTATCGCAATGCACACATATTGGAGGTACCGGTCTTTCCTAATTAGGAATATCCTCTATAAAATGGCGTAACCATTCAGCCTCTTCACAACCTTTGTCCAAGGCTATCAGCTCAGATTCCATCGTGGATCTAGCTATCACAGTTTGCTTAGAGGATTTCCATGCAACGGCTGCACCGGCTAGTGTAAACACGTAGCCACTCGTGGACTTAGAGTCCTTAATATCATATATCCAATTCGCGTCGCTATACCCTTCAAGTACAGCGGGATATCTCCCGTAGTGCAGTCCAAGGTCACGAGTATACCTCAAGTATCTCATAACCTTTACTATTGCCTTCCAGTGCATAGCACTGGGGTTACTCGTATATCTACTGAGTTTACTAACCGCATAGGCAATATCCGGCCTAGTACAACTCATAAGATACATCAAACTACCAATAACCCGAGCATATTCCACTTGTGAAATACCTTCTCCGTGGTTCTTGGTTAGATGAATGTTTGTATCAAACGGTGTTCTAGCCATTTGACCATCATCCTTGTTAAACTTTTCAAGGATTTTGTCAATATAATGTGATTGGCTCAACACGAGACCATCAGGTCTTCTAATGATTCTAATCCCGAGGATTAAATCAGCCAAACCCATACCCTTCATGTCAAATCTCGCATTTAACATGTTTTTGGTAGACTTGATTATCCGATCATTACTACCAACGATGAGAATATCATCGACATATAAACAAAGAATGACGTCGCCGTCTATCGTTTCCTTAACGTAGACACATTTGTCACTTTCATTTATTTTAAAACCGTTAGTCAACATCGCATGGTCAAACTTCTCGTGCCACTGCTTAGGCGCTTGTTTTAAACCATAGAGCGATTTAACCAACATACACACTGTCCTTTCTTAGCCCGGAACCACAAACCCTTCGGGTTGTTCCATATAGATTTCCTCATCTAATTCGCCATTTAAGAAAGCGGTTTTCACATCCATTTGATGAACTTCCAAGTTCCGCAACGCGGCTAGGGCAAGTATCATCCTTATGGAGTTTATTCTCGTCAGGGAGAATACGTGTCGAAGTAATCGAGGCCCTCGCGTTGCCTGTAACCCTTGATTACAAGCCTAGCCTTATACTTCTCGATGGAACCGTCCGGTTTCATCTTCCTTGTAAAGACCCACTGGAGGAAGATCAACAAGTTCCCAAGTGTGATTCTGTAGAATAGAATCCACTTCACTTTTTATAGCCTCTTTCCACATTGGTTCTTCCGTAGAAGTCACGGCTTCTACATACGTTCAAGGCTCGTTCTCTATCAAACAAGATAGAAAATCGGGTTCGTTTTCTAATAAACAAGTTAGAGTACCCGAATCGTATTCTAACAAGTAAGTTAGAAAATCAGGACCGAATGATTTTCCAACTCTCGCCCGCTTACTGCGTCTCGGCTCGAGCTCGGGTTCTCTCTCGGATTCCCCACTATCATTATCCATAGTTTCGTCAAACATTCGTTTTGACGTACTAGGTCCCTCATTAGACCTATAAGGAAATATATTTTCGAAGAAATATGCATTCCTTGATTCTATTATCGTGTTCTCGTGTACGTCCGGATTATGGGACTCGTGTACTAAGAACCGATAAGCACTACTATTATGTGCATAGCCAATAAAGATACAGTCCATCGTCTTAGTACCTATCTTTACTTTCTTAGGTGTTGGCACCAATACTTTGGCAAGACACCCCCACACTTTCAGGTACTGGTAGGAAGGTTTCCTACCGTTCCACAGCTCATAAAGAGTCTTATCGAGCTTCTTGTGAGGTACCTTATTCAAAAGGTAATTACTTGTCAAAATCGCCTCACCCCACGCATCTTGAGGTAGGCCCGAACTTATAAGCATCGCATTCATCATATCTTTCAATGTACGATTCTTTCGTTCGGCAACACCGTTCGATTGAGGTGAGTAAGGTGTCGTACGCTCGTGTATGATACCTACACTTGCACAGAAGTCACCAATAGGTGCTTCGTACTCACCACCTCGATCGCTTCTAACCTTCTTAATTCTCCGATTAAGTTGGTTTTCCACTTCATTCTTATAAAGAATGAATTTATCAACGGCTTCATCTTTGCTTTTAAGCAAATACACATAGCAGTATCGTGTGCTATCGTCGATAAATGTGATAAAAATACTTATTACCACCTCTCCTTTGGATCGATCTAAAATCGCACAAATCACTATGGATTAATTCTAGTGGTTCAGTTTCCCTTTCAACCGATTTGAAAGGTACTTTCGTTAGTTTTGCGTCAACACAAATTTCACACTTGTTATTTGTGTCAATTTGAAAGTTAGGAATATGGTCCATGCTAATTAATCTACGCATAGAATTAAAATTAACATGACCTAGTCTACCATGCAACATATTGGAAGACTCAAGCAAGTAAACAGAATTAACTTTGCTTTTATTGATAACAGGAATTACACTGAGCTTGAAAAGCCCATCAGTTACATATCCTTTACCAACAAACATCCCTAACTTGGACAAAACTACTTTGTCTGACTCGAACATCATGCGAAAGCCATGCTTGTTCAACAGAGAGCCAGACACAAGATTCTTCCTCAGCTCAGGAACATACAGCACATTGTTCAACGTCAGTTCCTTCCCGGAAGTCATCTTCAGAACCACATTGCCCATGCCTTCCACAGCAGACTGAGCAGAGTTTCCCATCCACACCTTTTCACCCTCAACGGTCTCAAAGGTGTTGAACATCTCTCGGTTGCAACACAAGTGCCTGGTTGCACCGGTATCAATGAACCATTCACGAGGGTTTGAGCCCACGAGGTTCACTTCGGTCACCATAGTCGAAAGGCTAATCTCGACCTCCTTCTGACTGCTATCTCCAACAACATTGGCTTCAGAACTCTTGTTCTTCTTCCTTGGAGCCTTGCATTCAGATGCTCTGTGGCCATGCTTGCCACAATTGTAGCATTCACCAGGAAACTTGTTCTTGGTAACGCCCCACCTTTCGGACCTAGCTTTCGCTTGTCCTTCTTGTTCCTCTTGGAGCACTTACCGTGCTCCACAACGTTGGCCTTAGCGCCAACAACGATAGGAACTTTCCTATCATTTGTCCTGTTCCCTTCCTCAATCCTGGGTCGCTGGATCAGGTTCTCCAGATTCATCTCCTTTCGCTTATGCTTAAGGTAGTTCTTGAAGTCCTTCCAACCTGGAGGCAACAAATGGATCACAGATCCCACTTAGAAGGCTTCACTCAGCACCATGCCCTCGTCACGGATCTCATCGAAGATTAATTGCAAATCTTCTACCTGACTTAACACGGTTTTTGAATCAATCATTTTGAAGTCGAGGAATCGGCCAACCACAAATTTCTTTGAGCCGGCATCCTCACTTCGGTATTTGTGATCCAAAGCTTCCCACAACGCTTTTGATGTACTTATCTTTCGATATACATCATATAGCGTGTCACACAATCCATTCAGGATGTAGTTTCGGCAAAGGAAGTCCGAATCCTTCCAATAGCCAACTGCCATCACGGATTGTGCATCTTGTTCCTTCAATTCGAGAACCTTCTCAAACAATAACCTTACCAAGCTGAGAGCTGCTAGCTAGAACAACATCTTTTGTTGCCACCTCTTGAAGTTCGAACCAACACCGGTGAACTTCTCCGGCTTTTCAGCCGAACCACTCGGTACCGAAGGTACCCGAGACATGGGAATATATCCCTCAGTGCTCCCACCATCTTGTGAACCAACGTTCACTGGTGTAGCTTGGGAATTAGCAACATTGTTGCCGTTTCCTCCATTGTTGTTCTCAACAACATTTTCTTCCCCATTGTTAACGATAGGCAACTCGGGGTTCTCCATTTCTTCAAGGAAATTAGAGAAAACAACCAACGGGAAAACAAGGAATAAGGTTTTAAGACTGTTGGATCCGTTGGTAGAAAAAACAAATAATAATCAAAAAATAGGATTATTATTTTCTGGAAAACAAGGGAAGGAAAGATGGAGAATTTTGGCTCGTGTTTGGTGTTGGGTTTTTGCAAGAGTCAAGCGATCACTCTTTCCTTAAAACCATATTTGCCACCTCCCAAAGATGCTAGGAGCGTTGTGGCCTAGGTTTCCCAGGATAAAACTTGCTAGTGATTCAATGTTTGAGCATTCAAACAAAGAATCCGGCGAGCAAGACAAGGCTATGAACACAGTAGGCAAAAGAAATAGTAGAAGCAGAGAGTTTTGAGGCAAAAAATATGAACTTTCGTGTTCAGTTTTTCTGTGTGTAAATCTCTACTGCCCAACTCCTCTTTATATAGGGTTGAAGGATTAAATAGCTCTTAATAGGACACTTTAAGGCACCCCCCCCCCCCACTACACCTGGTAACAGCAGCCATTACCATGGGTTTCAATTCAAAATTTAAGATTGGATTTAATTCAAAGAATTAATTCCGTAACAGTAAGAATTGAACACCCAACGGTCACAGTCACAGACTGCACAGGTTCGTGTAGGCCGAAACTTACGAGTCCAAGGCACGTGTTTCGGCCTCATCAGTGACGACATTTGTGCCGGCGCACACGAGCTCGGGCTTGAATCAAGCCTTTTTCAATCTCGTCTACTTGGAATTTGATTTGCACCCCCCCTCCCCCCGCGCGCGAGAGAGCCTCTATGCTATACAATTCTACAAGCTTCAAAAGAGCTCTTGTATATAAGGGGGGCAAATCCTCTTTCCAAACCAATGTGGGACAAAAGCTCACTTTTTCCCTTCATTTTCCAACTCAAATGGGTCTACTTTGAGAATCAATATCTCATTCACCCATTATCCGTTTTGAGCGTACAATATATCGATCTCTTCGTCTCACTACGAGGAATCCGAATCCACTTTGACCCGACCCAAATCAGAAGTGGACCCCACTGATAATTGTACCACAAAATAGCCACTTAACATGCCATTTTATGTCATTTTAAGCTATTTTTTCCAACATTTTATAAAGTATCAAATACATTTTCTGGAAGAAAATATCCAACTTCCAATGTTTTTATCATATTGATGTCTGAGATTAAGGTTAATTTGTGCAATTGGGTTGAGTCAACTGATTTGATGATAGCAAATGTAGCTAAAAGTATGCTTGCAAAGTTTGATAAATATTAGGAAGTGGTGCATGTGATTCTGGCTGTAGCTAATGTTCTTGATCCAAGGTATAAATTAGGAGTTGTTAAATTCTTCTTTCAAACATTCTATAGAGATAAAGTTGCATCAGAAATTGAGAGGGTTAAGACATATTGCAATGATTTGTGTCATGAATATGAGTGTTCTTCTATATCAATCTTTGCAAGTAAACGCGTCCAATCTAATGTTGAAGGCGAAAACTTGACTCAAGGTGACCCAATTAGGGACAAATTGAAAAACTTTATGCAAATTTCTCACATGGGTGAGACATCAGAGTTGGACTCGTATTTAGAGGCTAAGAGGTTACCATTTGATGATCAATTGGATGTTTTATCATGGTGGCAAACTAAAGGAAAGAAATATCCAACTTTGAGTATGGTTGCTAAGGATATATTAGTTATTTCAGTTTCCATCGTTGCTTCAAAATCTGCTTTCAGTACTAGTGGTAGATTGGTGTCTCCTCATCGTAGTAGACTTCATCAAAATATTTTGGAGGCATTAATGTGTTCTCAAAGTTGGTTGCTTGAAAGTAAGAAATTTTATTTGAACAAATTATTTTTAATTGATTATTCATTACTTTACCATACTAAAATAATATTTGTAGGTAATTGCACCTTGGAGGATTATGAAATTGATGAAGATTTACTCATTCATCATGAATTAGAACCTTAGAGGTGTTTATTAAATTATATTGTTTAAAAATTATATTGTTTAAAAGTTCAATTATATATATATATATATATATATATATATATATATATATATATATATATATATATATATATATATATATATATATATATATATATATATATATATATAGCCACTGATCCAAAGAGTTAACTACTCGAATCTATCCAAGTAGCCTTGTTGTTGGCAAATTTTAGGTGTTGGTTTTACCTGCTCAAAATCCTTTTCTTTTGCTCTCATCACTTCTCTCGTTTCCATGAAAAAAAACTGCCAACACTTCTGTAAATTGTACGAAATGCTCACCTGTTGTTCTTGTTTGCCAAGCTTCTAGTTTGAGTGCTCAAACTTTAAACTGTAATCTGTTTTATCCTGTGAGACTAACGCTACAACATTTTTAGCACCCTCGAGAGGTAGCGAATCGATTTTAAGAAAAGTGTGTGTACATACGACTCAAATTTCTTCTCCTTATCGTTTCTTGTGTTGGGTTTATATTCTCATAACTGAATTCCTATTTTCGGTATTTATTTATTTTTTAAAATTATAAATCCCATTATTTTCGAATTATATATAGTTATATATGTTTCAAAATTTTATTACACACACACATAAAATTGTGAACTCAACAATAGTTGCAAAAAGATGAAAACATGATATTCAACCACACAGAACATGGAAAACAAGGTAATTATATGACAAAGTGATCAGTGATGAGAAACTTTTTATTAATAATTGCCAAGCTTATATAGCACTACTGAAAGCAAGAGCTGTAACTGAAAGTAAACAACATGATTACTTTAACAAGCTTTGGAGTTATTACCTTGAGAGTTGAGATAGAAAGAACAAATCCTAATAGCACATGCCTTGTAAAATTGACAAATTTGCAATATGAAGGTGGCTATAAAGATTTTTAAGGTTCTATATGTGTTGGGAAGCTTGTAGAGTGGGCTATAGGTATTGTAGGCTATAATTGGGGTAGATGGTTGCCACTTGAACGAAAAATATTAGGGGTCACTATTGTTAGCAATAGGAGTTGATGGTGATGATGATGGTGATGCTGATGGCAATGTATTTTCAATTGCTTATTCAATAGCTGAAGCCTGAAGGTAAGATAAAATTAAAGGAATCGTGGAGTTAGTTGTTAGAAAGGCTGACAAATGATTTGGCTATTAGTCTATTACTAAAGTTGACCAAAACGAAATGACCTTTATTTCAAGTAAATGACTTGATCCTTATTACTAGTTTTTTTTGTTGTTGAGTTAACCTTTATTTTACGCTGAAAAATGACTTTGTTATTTTTTGTTGCAAACAACCAAAAGGGATTACTCTATGCTTTTGAGAGTGTGCTTCCTCGAGCTACTCATAAGTAAAATACTTTGATTTTTTTAGAATGTGCAAATATATGAGAAGTAAACTATATTATTATATGTAGTGTGATGGCATCCCGGTTATGTTACCATTCTAAATGGATGGTCATAGGTTTGAACTCCAGTGATGGGGCTTAAATTGTCTGAGAAAGTATAGAACAGATACTACCTTGTAAAGAATCATGAGTATTAAGACTCTATCTGTACTCCCAGCTAAGCTAGGGTTTCTTTCCCATGGCCGGATCTGTACTCTTGTAATTATCACTTAAGCTAGGGTTTCTTTTCCATGGCTGATGGATCTGTCAATTCGTCCAAACGGACCGTTTCCAATGCTGCTATCTCATCGATCACTATAACCGTAACCACCATGTCCACCGCCCACCACTTTATCAGTGTAAAACTGACTTATCGAAACTTCTTATTCTAGAGAGCTCAAGTTGTTCATTTCCTCAACAGACATGATCTAATGGGTTTCATCGACGGCTCAAACCCGTGTCCGCCGGCCATGATCTCTTCCGGCGAAGAGGGGGCGTTGCCGCGGCCGAACCCCGATTGTCTCGCATGGGTTCACCAAGATCAAGCGCTCCTCTCTGTGCCCATGTCCTCATTATTAGATGAAGTTATGCCCTTGGCGATCGGGCATCGCACAAGCCAAGCAGTGTGGACTATCGTCACCTCTGCCCTCGCCTCGTCGTCTCGATCTCGCTCGTTGAATCTTCTCGGGCAGCTCCATACGCTTCAGCAAGTTGACGCCTCCGTTGCCGATTACATCGGCCGAGCTCAGGTTCTAATCGAGGATCTTACCCTCGTTGGTCGGCATGTTTCTCTTGAGGAGAAAAATCTATACGTCTTCAGGGGGTTGAAGACCGAGTTCCGGGGTCTTCTGTCTTCTCTCAACGTTTGCGGACAGTTGATAACTTTACATGAACTCTCTGACCTCCTCGGTGTAAAGGAGTTCATCGCCAACAGTGGACCAGGAGATTCGCCGATGCCCTTCGCTGTGTAGAAAGGCGTGTTAGGAATATAGCGAAAAATGCGGAAGCGAATAATCGAAAATTGAGAATTATAGAAGTTAAATAATAGGAAAAATATAAAATGACAAAATAAATTACTAAGAGTGGGAAAATATAAATAAATAAATATAAATAAATAAATAAATATATATATATATATATATATATATATATATATATATATATATATATATGTGTGTGTGTGTGTGTGTGTGTGTGTGGGGGGGGGGGGGGGGTGGGGGGGGGGGAATTGAAACACAGAGATAATGAATTCAAAAATGAATTGATGTAAGGGATGATTGATACAAAGAGAAAGCTAGTTATTTATCAGTAAAGAAATGAGAGAAATAAGCACATGAAGTGGAGAACGTGCTGCAGTTTCGGCATACATGAATGATGGAGTATGGTTAGTGGCATACGTGGATTTGAGTCATACTCATGTCCTAACAATCTCCATCTTGGATCAAATCCATTGTGGGAATTAATGACTGAAACAGTCGACTAAACTCAAACACTGCTTGAATTTAGCAATAGGAAGAGCCTCAGAATAGCAGGATGGATCACCATCAACATCCTATGAGACTGAAAGAGTATAAGCAACCAAGTTGGTTTCATCATCACTAGCATACGTAACAGGTTTTTTGATTGTTCTCCTAGGCCGATCCATAACAATGGAATACTCTCGTTGTGGCTCGACGAGAGGTGCGGTGCTAGTAGATGCATCATCTTTAGTATTACCTTCAGTGGTAGTAATATTATCTCTAGGCCTGACCTCAAACTCCACCTTCTCACCAGTACTCTGCGTCTCACCTATACTGGGAACTTTTCTAGAAGAAAGTAGTGCATTTTCGTCAAAAGTGATATCTCGACTCAAAATCATTTTCTGAGAATCAGGTGACTATAGACGGATACCTTTTTGACTCAGAAGCATAACCAAGGAAAATGCATTTGACAGCTCTCGGGTTTAATTTACCCGTACTGGAATGAGCATATGCAGGACATCTAAAAACTCTTAAGATAGAGTAGTCAACAGGATTCCCTGAGCAAAATTCCAATTTGAAATCAAGGGATGAATGTGGAGATCTATTCACCAAATAGCAAGCAGTAGAAACGGCCTCGGTCGAAAAATCACGTTGTTTCCATAACCCAGCAATAGAGAGCATACAACGAGCTCTCTCCAATAGAGTCATGTTCATACGTTCGGCAACACCATTCTACTGGGGTTTACCAGGCAAGGTTTTGTGCTTGGCGATTCCATTTGCCGCACAGAAGTCATTGAAATCTAACACATAGAACTCCAAGTCATTGTTTGTCCTGAGCTTCTTGACTTTTTTCCTTGTCTGAGTCTCAACAAGTATTTTTCACTTTTTGAAAATAGAAAAAGCCTGATTTTTGTGTTTCATAAAATAGACCCAAACTTTACGAGAGAAGTCATCAATAATAGACATAAAATATCTACAACCTCTCGTAGACTGGAATTTAGTTGGTCCCCATAAATCGGAATGTATATATTCCAATACATCTTTAGTACGGTGTGTAGCAGTAGAGAAACTAACCATCTTTTGTTTTCCAAAAACACAATGCTCACAAAATTGTAATTTACTCGTACCTGAACCACCAAAGAGGCCTTTCTTGCTCAGGAAATGCATGTTTTTCTCACTCATATGCCCTAGACGCATATGCCATAATTGAGTGAGATCTGCACATCGATGAGGACACTGCTACTGAACCTGTCACAGTACTGCCATGCAAGACGTACAAGCTTCCAGAACGAGAAGCTTTCATGAGAACAAGAGAGCCTTTTATGACCTTCAGAACTCCACCTTCAGCTATGTATTTGCACCCCAGACTTTCCAAGGTGCCCAAGGATATCAGATTGCGTTTCAAATCAGGAATATACCGAACATTGGTAAGAGTCCTGATAACGTTATAATGAGTTTTAATCTGCACACTTCCAATTCACCATCAACCAGTTCCAGAGAGACGAACCAGTCTTTATGAAGACACATGTGGAATGTACAACCAGAGTCCAGAGTCCACTCGGTTTCGTTCCGTTTGCAACTGAAGCTAACAGATAACATAACATCGCCTTCTGAATCACTTTCAACAACACTAGCTTCAACGGACTTCTTTTCTCTCTCTCTTGCTTATTCTTCAGCTTAAAGCATTCAGTCACATCGTGACCATGTTTCTTGCAATACTTACAGGATTTGTTGGACTTACGTCCTTTGGACTTGGATCTAGATTTTTTATTGTTACTCTCGCTTTCATGTGAACGACCCCTTACGGTCAAGCCTTCACCTTTGTCCTCAGATTTAATTTCAAAGTCAAACTTTTCTTTGGACAATAGGTTTGACTCAACATTGCCGAAAGTATGGGTATCACTACTATTACCATACAACACAATTTCTTTGAAGTGCTTGTATGATTTAGGGAGAGAGACAAGCAATAAAACAGCACGATCCTCATCTTCAATTATGACATCAATATTCTCCAAGTCCAATAAAATAGAATTGAATTCATCCAAGTGAGATTTAATAGAAGTACCTTCCGTCATACGGATTGTGTACAGACGTTTCTTCAGGCATAGCGTGTTCGCCAGAGATTTGGCCATGTAAAGCAAATCCAGCTTGGACCATAAATCTGACGCAGTCGTCTCACTTACCACCTCATGTAGAACCTCTTTAGACAGGCACAAAAGAATAGTTGAACGTGCCTTGTCATCCAAATCTTCCCAATCTTCATCTGTCATTGACTCATTGCAACTGGTTTCTGCTTCTTCCCAACTAGCGCTTTCTTCAAACCGTTATGGGTTAGAACGACTTCCATTTGAACCTTCCAGATAGAGAAACTAATTTTCCCGTCGAACTTCTCGATATCGAACTTGGTAACAATCGACATCTTTGAAAATAACTCTCAAATAAACCGCTCTGATACCACTTGTTAGGAATATAGCGGAATAATGCGGAAGCGAATAATCAAAAATTGAGAATTATAGAAGTTAAATAATAGGGAAAATATAAAATGACAAAATAAAGTACTAAGAATGGGAAAATATAAATATTATATATATATATATATATATATATATATATATATATATATATATATGTGTGTGTGTGTGTGTGTGTGTGTGTGTGTGTGTGTGTGTGTGTGTGTGTGTGTGTGTGTGTGTGTGTGTGCGCGCGTGCGCTCACGTGAGGGAATTGAAATACAAAGGTAATGAATTCAAAAATGAATTGATGTAAGGGATGATTGAATATACAAAGAGAAAGCTAGTTATTTATACAGTAAAGAAATGCGATAAATAAGCACATGAAGTGGAGAACGTGCTGCAGTTTCGGCATACATGAATGATGGAGTATGGTAAGTGGCACACGTGGATTTGAGCCATACTCATGTCCTAACAAGGCAGACAGCAGCAGCATGGCAAGGGGGGCCAGTCACGTGGTGGCGATCATGATTCCGGACAGTCTGGCGGTCAATCTGGCCAGGCTCGTGGCGATGGTGGTGGTGGTCGTGGCAATGGTGACCGTGGCCGTGGCGAAAGGAAAGGCAATCACCAACCCAAGTGTCAACTTTGTGGGATCCTAGGGCACACTGCGGTTACTTGTTACAAGCGGTATGAAAAGGATCCTCAAGCTAATATGATTTATCAGGAAACTCCTTCAGATTCCTCACAAGGCTCTCATACTTGGTTCCTAGACACGGGTGCAACAAATCATGCTACTCCAGATATAGCAACACTCTCTATCTCGGATGAGCATAATGGTAATGACACACTCTATACCGGTGATGGTACAAGTTCGCCTATTAGTCATATTGGTCATGCTTCTTTTCATACCCCCTCTAGGTTGTTTCATTTGTCTAATATACTTCATGTTCCCACATTATCTACCTCTTTATTATCTGTTCAAAAATTTGCATCTATTAATAAAGTATTTTTTGAATTTCACCCATCCTTTTTTGTTGTGAAGGATACCAACACCAAGGAGATCCTTCTTCAAGGCAATAGTTCTGGTGGGTTATACACACTACCAGTTCCAAGTTCGTCACCTTCCGCGTTTCTTTCAGCTTGTGCGTCTCCGTCTGTTTAGCATGATCGTTTGGGTCATCCACACCATCGTATCCTTAGTCGTGTTCTTCATTTTTGTTCAGTTAGTGGGTCTAGTAATCCTATTCGTTGTAATTCTAGATTATGGAATGCGTATTAATTGGGTAAATCTACTCGTTTTCCATTGCCTCATCAAATCTGACAAATCATTTGTCAGCCTCTCTACTCTCTTTGTTCTTACGACAATCTTACATCTTCATGTTTATTCTACCTTTAAGTATATATCACTTGCAAGTTCACCATTTAGGAATTGATAGGCCAATGGACACAATAATATATAACAGTAATAACTGAGAATTAGATTATTTAACCAGTGAGTCAGTGACACCACAGCCTTCCAGAAATGATTTGTTTTTACCTCCGCGAGCGACAGCACAGGCTTCCATCGCAGCAAGCCAAGGGCAGGTGGAGGATACGTGACCCACGTGCAACAGAAACCTTTGGCACGTTGTTGTCATGAACTAGACAAACCTTGAAATTCGTGCGGGCATTTCAAGCTTTGTCTCTCAGTCTGTCTATTTGGTTGGACACTTGGACTTTTGCCCAACAGAATACAGATTCTGATTACACTACATAGTACATACATATCAATCGTGGTTCCAGTTGGCGTAAGGAACATAAACAAGCTTACAAGTCCACACCACGTATTGACATACAAGCAAAAGCAGGACAACTACAGATATGAGATAACAAACCCCAAAAATAAAAGATACTCGAGACTCATTTGTGTCTGATTCGATTAACGAAGTTTGACAATATTAGTATATACGAAGTAATATAAATTTATATATTTAGAAACTACGTAAAAAGTACTATAAAATACAAAAATTTAAATTTAAAAATAACTAAAACTAATAAAGAAAATAAATAAGGCAGGAAAAACTTGGTTTGACCAATGAATAATAAATAGGACAGATAAAATAGTACAGATGGAGTATTAATGTTCAAAATTAAAGGCAAGGGAACAAACACTAGACTAGAGGAATCATACATATGCAAAGCACTCCAATAAATTTCATGCAGTATTCTGAAAACATAGCACAAGTCCCAATTCATCAATTTAGGCATTAATGAGACTCAGAGATAAACTTTGATTACCAAACAACTAGATCTCTGTTGATTGAACATAAACTGCAAGGAAAATGCTCAAACTTCCCTTCACTCTTTTTATGCATTTATACACGGTCAGTTAAACATCAATTTTCCTTCCATTTACCTACTTCACCACTGTAAATTTTGCACTAGGGTTGGAAATCATAACTGGGCATTCCCCCTTCTCATCATAGTCGGCGTACTCCCCTTCAGACAAGTCAATGCCCTCGAATTTTGTTCCTTCAATCTGTAGAGAATCAATATTGCTTAAGCCAGACAGCAGTTATAACTAACATAAAGATGAAATTAAATAAATAAAATGCAGAAAACTGAAAGAACAGATAAACATAAGAAATACAACAAATCCAATACATTTTGGAGTTAATGAAACTGTGTCCTCGATTCTACAAGAATATGCTTTATGCCAAATTTTACATATATTTCATCTACTACATAACACAAAATCAGAAAGACAATTGAAAGGAAACACTAGGTTGAACTCATGCAAGTACAGAATTGCAGTTAGAAACAATTTGATGTTCTGAGCTCCCCATTAGGAGAAAGTATGAATTGTTTGGATCTCATTAGCAAAGCAGTTTGGGATACTATACGAGAATGGTAGTGAGGCTTTCAAGAAGACAAGGGGATATGCTGTTAGATTCCTATGGCATATCATTTTTATAAAATTGGGGCGTGTGTTAAGAGTGCCTGCATCTGATCATTGAACTCACATATAAGAACTCAACATATCCAGGCATAATTGAATGGGACTGGACAAAATAAGTTTGGGAAATTTCAGCCAACAAAATTCCAAACTCTCTCCACATACTTCAAAGAAATCTGCTTTTGTTTCTCTCATCATAAAAACTTAAGTTTCACAATATATCAAAAGAAATCAGAAAAACTAGTAACAATGATCAAATCATAATAGTCATTTCAAGGCATGGATTCTATATAGTAAATGAATCAAGATATATGCTAGGATTCAAAGAATCATATCTTCAACTTACAAGAAACAATCTTGGATAAATAGTTTATCAGCCCTAGACATACAATAATTTACTTAACACTCTAACAGGCTGTTCTTGCCTTTTTCACATCTTACTGTCTTAGATAGAATTCTTTAGTCCCTCACAATAGTTGCAGTGATTTAATGCACCTAAACTTTGTCATGAGTGGATTAAAAATGTTACTGAGAAAGGAAAAGTAAAGATGTGGGTGTGAGAGGGGGAGGGGAGGCGAAAGAAAGGGGAATTGTTAAATTTACAAGGTAGTTTCTCATTTGTAATCTACGTTCAGATTCTAATACCAGACTGTCTCGTTGTTATGGGGAAATACTTCCATGGTGAGAAAACAGCACTTCTAATTGCATGCCAACAAGGAAATTGCTAACACATTGAACAAGTTTTATGGGGATGACAGGAAAAAAAAAAAAAAAAAAAAATCAAGACTATTTATAGTAATGTGAGACTATTGGTTTTACCCTTTGTACTATATATTATATCCTTGGAGTAAGGCATTATAGATCTCTCCTTGAATATGCTCAAGACTGGTCAAATGTATTTAATTAAGCAGACTAGTCTGAATTAACAACCAGTAGAGACTGGTGCTAAGTGAATGTCTGGACACATTCGCCAAGCTATTTCAGTATTCAGTTCACAAAAAACAAAGAGTCAGTGAGGATAAGAAAGGACCATTTAACAATTTAATATAGTTACAACTCTTTCACTCTCCAATAAAATGCAAAAAGCCATAAAAGAACTTCTTACAGATTCAGCTTGCCATGTACCACCAAAGTGAAATTCCAAAGGCTCAAAACCCCTGCAATCAAAGGCCATTACAGGCATAAATGATCCTGCTTGACTAGCTTCCTGAGTCAATGGACGGCCTTGGCCAGTGATCATGGTCAAATTTCCAGACCTCCCGCAGAACTTGCACTGAGGTGAGTTCAAACCAAACAATAAACAAGAGGATAATTTCAAATAGAAATACATAAAAGCTACAAAAATTCAGACAGGTTTAAAAGATACAGATAGTAATGGAGTTAGGCCATTGGAAGGAACCATATGCAACAAATTCAACATTATACTAAATCACTTTAGCAACAAACTATAGCCTAGAAAATGATAATTACCTTGAGCAAATTGTTAACATCAACACAAGTTGTATTAAATGATATATTGTACATGTAAACTTAAATATCCACTCTAGAATCTGTGAAATGAAATCTTTGTACATATACTCTAACTTAAATATCCACTCTAGAATCTGTGAAATGAAATCTTTGTACATATACTCTACCATAAATATCCAAAAGGCATAGAAGACAAGCATATTCAACTGAATATGTAAGACAATAGATCACCTTCTGTACAAGGTGTGCATTCCCCCTGCCTGTAGGAAGTGGAACAGTTTCATTCAAGCTCACACACGTCTCCTTCTCAGTCACCTCACCACAACCGCATTTCAGCTGTGCAAGTTAAGCAGATAATAACAAAGATAAATGTGAGAACAGTGCTGCACTCTACAGATTAACTCGGTTTCTTATGCATTGCAGAATCATGTGACTGCATAAACATTTATACAAGTCAAAACGCAATTTAGATCACTAAATAGGCTATATTTTATCTATCGCTGCACCTAATCTACTTCAGTCCTCATATCATGCTCCATCTTTTCAACTTTGATGCTGTTAACTTCTTCTTCTTCTTCTTCTTTTTTAACTTATATGTTCCTTCAATTTTGCAGACTTATGAGATTCTGACTTTTTGGAAAGTAGGCTATTTGAGATTCTAAATATCAGCTCATAAAAGTTATACTTAGTTTTAGAGCAAAACTTGAAAAGAGAATAGCTGATTAGCTGATTCCAATTTCCCAATCCTTGGATCATAGATTAGACCCAAAAGACAAGTTAGAAGAGCACATTTCATTTTCTGTTCAATACTAGATTCACGTGTCATGCTATCCACCCTGTAACCACATATGGCTGCAAAGTGACTTAACCTTACAGATACACAGATGGAGAGCATTTGTGTACACAAATTTGCATCTAAGTACATGCAGAAAATCACCTACAGTAAGGGATGTGAACCATAAGTTCATTGTACAAACTAAAGTCCAGCAAAGGAAAAGGCAGCAGTGAAGAAACTGTGTATCCAGATTTTACCATAAAATTTCATCTAAGACATACCTAAAGCATATATTCACTTGCAGACTTACACTTAGCTCCCTACATAACATAAGACTAGCTTTGAGCCTTTGAACTCCAAAAACAAGCAAATTACATACAAGCCTGGAATCTAGCAATCTACCAAATGTAAGTACACATTCATCTACGCACGCCTATAATTGCATAGTTGCGTAGAAATGTGCAGTAAAACATCACATATTCAACAAAACTAGATCATCAAGCCCTAGAATCACAGTAAAGAAATACATAATTACATACACAAGTAATGCAACTCTACAGAATACAGAACAAATATAAGAGCCAAGAGTAGATGATTAGAAGGCACAAAACGTATTGATTCCACGAAAACGTAGCAGATATTTAGTTATTCATATAATAATATATGGGATGAGGAAGGAGAAAAACCTTGAACATGAAGGGGAAGTTGACATCGTCAGAACCGCCTTGGGGCTGAAGGTTGGTGAGGTTCTCCAGCTCCGCCGTGATCATCAACAAGTACTGCACCATTTGTTTCCTCTCTCTATCAGCTTCTAATCTACGCTTCCACTGTTTTGAGTATATCTTTTACAAAATCTCAGCTCCAGCCTCCAGGAAGAACCGAAGAACATTGAAGTGTTTGGGATTTATCCAAGTATATATATCTTGGGCTTTTTGGTGTATGAGTCCAGAAACTTCGAAGATTCATGGAATAGGCAAATTATTGTATGGACCATGGTCCACACAGTGTTATGTGGACCATAATAAAATGTACATTTTTAATATACTAAATGTACATTATTTTTGTAAAAATGTACATTATACAATATAATGTATACTCAGTACAAAAATAATGTACATCCCCTGAATACAATATACATTATTTTTGTACTGAATATACATTATTTTTGTACTGAGTGTACATTATTTTACAGTACACAAAATATGGTTCACACAACTTGTGTGGACCATGGTCCACACAATAATGATTGCATAGAATATATTGAGCAAAATGGGCCTTTAAAAAAAAACAAAAACAAAAACAAAACAAAACAACTAGACAGCCAATCGTTATACCCTGCACCACGTCGCGCATAGCACTGTGCGCCCCACGCCTCCTAAAACGACATCGTTTTGATAAGTTATGTAGAGAGTTGACGTGATTATGTGTATTTATTTATACAATTATGTGTATTTATTTATACAATTATGTACATTTTTTATACAATTATGTACATCTTTTTTATACAATTATGTACATCCGAAACAGGAAATTTTGAAGATTCATAGAATATATATTGAGCAAAATGGGCCTTAAAAAAAAACCAAAAACAAAAACAAAACAAAACAACTAGACAGCCAATCGTTATACCCTGCACCACGGCACGCATATCACTGTGCGCCCCACGCCTCTCAAAACGACGTCGTTTTGATAAGTTATGTAGAGAGTTGACGTGATTATATGTATTTGTTTATACAATTATGTACATTTTTTATACAATCATGTACATCTTTTTTATACAATTATGTAAATCCGAAACAGGAAATTTATGTGTATTATGTTAAGAGTTGATGTTTATTATGTTAAAAGTTTATGTATATAATGTATTATGTTATACTAGTATTTGAACCCGTGCGATGCACAGTATAATAATATGATGAGAACAATTATCTGTCAATAATGTATTATAGACAGGGATGTAATTATAAAATACAAAATACAATTGGGCATATGCACATTAACTATAATAAAATAAAAATTACGTTTATTCCAATATTTATAAATTATTAAATACTTTCTTATATACAATATTTGTATATAAGGTGTCATAGGAATGATATAAACATTCTGACTATTTGAGCAATTCGTTTGAGATAATTCCACGTTGCAACATATTGTACTATTAACAACATTATCTACAAAACAAATATATAAATACATCAAATATATCAATACTCACAAACAACAATAAATTGTACATTATCAAAAATACAAATACACGTACCATTTCTCAAAATACGAAGTGGCTTACTAATTGAATCCCCAAAAACTCCAACCAACACTTGCCTATTCATTTGTAACCCCTGTATATTTCATTTTTTTGGGATAAATTTCATTGCGTAAAACTACTCCAAAGTTTTCTACATTAAAAAAAAAAATAGCAGACAAAAAAATAAAAATAAAAAAAAAAACAGAATTTAAATAAATATAAGATGATTTATAACAATTTCAAATCTGTATTATTATTTTTTTTAAACCAAATATTGATTTTTCATTCAAAATTATATTTAATTGATTAATAATCATATATTTATCTAAATATAATTTAAAATTTATTTTAATTTAATACTTCAAAAAATTAAAAAAAAAATTACCCAATACATGAAATAAATTTTAAAAAATTACAGAACAACTCTACTAATATAAATCATTTCAAAAAAAAAATTATAAATAACCTGTACAAATAAAAATAAATTACAATACGAAATAATTATTAATTATTACAAAATAATAACAATAATATCTACCCAAATTATTTCAAAAATTAAAAATAAAAACTAATGTCATTCAATAACATTTCCATAATCAAATTTTATAAAACATAACTTATACAAAAAAAATATTTTATATATATATATATATATATATATATATATATATATATATATATATATATATATATATATATATAAACTAAAACACCCCAACCAGCCCAACTAACCCATCTGTATATATAAATATATATGGCCCATAATACTAACCCAGCCCACAAGCCCATACCCGATTCAAACCATAAACAAATAAAATCATACCTCCCCACATCAGACCCCAAATTCCCCTCTCCCTTTCCCATCGCTTTTTTCGTCATTCTGCCTGAACGCTTCCAAGCTCATCAAAAATGGAAACCGTGCCAAATCACTAACAACTACCTACAGTTGAAGCTATAACTACACCAAAACAACGCAAATATGATCGCAATTTCATCATTTCTAACTCTAAAACCCAGAACTCAGCAGATCCAAACTCTTCTACCACAAAGAGTTCAACGGAGAAAGAAGATGTTCAACGGAGAAAGAAGATGTTCAACGATAGCGCATGAAAGAACCTACCTTATCAGGTAATCTTTATTTCATTCTTCAATCTACTCATCTATTTATACCTATCTTCACACAAACTCTAATTCCTTTCTTAATACAATTTGTGGATAAAAACACAGTGAAACTGTATGCAAAAAGCTCAACGATTATGCAGTAGAACACATGGTTGCAGTAGGCGCTAGGCGCTAGTCGGGCGGCCGGGCAGCGCCTAGCGCCTAGGCGGATTCTAGGCGGCACTAGGCGGGCACCAAAAAAATTAAAAAAAAATAGTAACAGACTTGTAGTTCGACAATTTTAATGAAGTTATTTTCAACGTTCACTCAAATAACACATCTAAATAAATGAAATAATGATAATTTATAAGTCATAATGTCATAATAATATTAAAATCAATAATTAATGAAAGACGACATCGGTCAAAATCGAACAAAATCGGTCAAAATCGGTCAAAATTGGACGAAATCGGTCGACTCGGCCGAGTTGGCCGAGTTGACCGACTCGGCCGAGTTTGGCCGCCCAGGCCGCCTAGTAGCCGCCCAGGCCGCCTAGGCGGCCGACCGAGTTTTGGCCGAGTTTTGGCCAAAACTCCAAGGCTCGGGGCCGCCTAGCGCCTAGGCGGGCGCCTAGGCGGCCGAGTTTTGCAACCTTGGTAGAACACGAATTGGAAGAGAAAGAAACATACCAACAGAGATAAGTATCTTATTCGTATTTTTTTTGTTTATTTAGCGAAAATATGAAAAATCAGCAGCTATAATTTTTATATAATGTTTAGGTTTTTCAATTTTGATGGTTTTTATGGCATGCATGTATATTTCTCTGCAATTTTAATTGAATAATTGCTTCGATTACTTCATAGAGATATAGTCCTAATTTGTTCAATTTTTTAACCGTTCTAGGTTCACTCTCAGCATGTTTAATAATTTCATGATTTTTTATTCTAATTTTTAACAGCATATTATTATTGTTTGATATCAATTTGGTATTTCAATCTCAGTCTACTATAACCATTTGGTATGGTTGATTTTGATAAATTAAAATCTCATGCATACCTATATCTATTTTTTGTACTCTATTAATCTAAGATGATTATGGAAACTTGACCTTCTAAGTGGCCCAACAATCTGATACACTAAAGCTGTGTGATTTGCCGAGCAGAGGTGAACTTAAATTAAAGCATTTTTACTGTTTTTTTAATCAATTTACTAATTATTCCCATATTTTACGGGGAATATTCACATGTAGTTGTTTCTTCAAACCCTAAACTCCTACACTTGTGCAGTTTTGATTTGTTTATCATATTTCAGGATACAATGGGGGTTGAACATAAAATAGCTGCACATCATAAGAGAAAGAAGTGCTACTCTCATGTTGTCAAGATTTCTCTTTTTAACAACAAATAATCGACATTCACTGATGTGCATTTTGTAATCATACTACAACATATCTTATGTGTTGTAAGCTTTGGAAACCATATTTACAAATTTTTAAGTTATAGAAACTTTTCTGTTCATTGATTTCAGCTTCATAGAGCACATTGGTCAAGATGTGAATGTTTTAGTTGATATCACTCTCAATTTGTATATGTTAATTGGTTCAATAATAAAAATTGCTAATTATGTGAAGCAAGATTAGTTGACTGGAAATAGAAACATGATGTTAAAATGGTATCTGATGATATTTACAAAGTTGTTTTGTCTTTCTAAGATAACAGCATGTACAAATAACCATTTGCTGGTTTTGCATAGCTATATTCTTTTGTCTGAGTAAGGTCTAATACCATATTAGTGTGACATATCTGCTAGATATATGACTGGTCTATTTCAACTCATATAGCAGAATCTGTAACACTCTATTTCACTTTGTTTTTGGTAGATCACAATCAACCAACACATGAAGCCAAAGAGGTTATAAAAAAGAAAGAGAGAATTTGCTATACGAAAAATTACATTTGTTGTGATGGAGATGTTGAACACCCTTATGTTCCTGATGTCTTTATTGCATTCACCTTATTAAAATGCACCATTTGAGAGAGAAAGGCATCAGTAGAGGATGGAAGCCATCAATTTGTCTGGATTCTCAGGTGGGCAAATTCAATTACCACTTATCAACTATTACATCCAAACCTTTAGAATAATTAAATCAAATCTTACATTTACACTGTATTTTTTATTAGAAAACTTATTTGATTTTTGTGATTGTGTGAGGCACATCTAAATGAAGATCACTGGACTATCAAAGGCATGAGCATGGCAAAAAAAGGGAGGAAAATAATGAATAATGACTTCAAGATGCTGGTAGGTAACAACTGTACTCTTCGCTGTGGTATTTTCAAACCTAGACAATAATTTCAAATATAAGCTACACTTACTATCTCCTTTCTAATACCAGAATTAACATGTTCTTTTTTTTTTTTTTCATATAAGTTACATATTTATCAAGAACACTGGAATCTAGAAGTTAAATAGCCAGCTAAAAAATGAAATGGTAAAAATAATAAGTTAAGAATTTGACTCCCTTCATGACTATGTATATCGTATTTCAAGTAGAGGATTAACATTACAGACAAAAATGAATGCTTTTAGAACTAATTATTTTTTTTTTTTTGGGGAATGCAGGGCAATCCCAAAGAACATTGAAGTAAGAAGGGCAACCACACCTAAATCAAAGGTTAAAGGAAGAAGGGGATCCCACCAAATAAAACATTGAAGAAGCAGACTCAAGGTAACCCTTACAATTTAAAGATCAGATTTTACTGGTAGCATATTAAACAACTTGTTGACACATAAACCATCCTAGGCACAGAAATATTAGGTAAATACCATTAGATAGGAACAAAATACAGCTGCTAAAGAACAACAACAACAACAACAACAAACATAGGTAAAAAAAAAAAAACATAGAGAGTCCATAACAGTCAGGAGCAAACAAAGATGATAATCCCAAAATAACAACCAACACTACATTACATAGTTTCTCACTTCTCCTGCTTAATAGTGACTGCCTTAGACTTCTTAGAAACTCCTTGGTCTTCAAATTCCTCCAGAAGGCTTCTCTTGAGAGGGAGTGAATCAGATGCATTCAATACTTCATTGTCAATACCATCCAGTCCATCACAGTCCTCATCATTCAATACCCAAAAGTCCTAAATCCAGTAAAATAAAATAACATTAACAACCTAGAACCTTAGAAAATTAAAGAGTGAACCAAATAATCACATACCTCAGAACCATCACCTTCATCCACCTGGGGACCTAAACCCTGAGGAACCTGTGTCAATGGACTGTCAACCACCACACTTGAGCTGTGCTGGGAAACCACTTCATTATCAGTAGAAACACTAAGTACATGGAATGGTGATTGCAAACTCTAGAGTTGGTCCTTAGTAACAGTAACTCGAAACAACAAAACCATTCCAGCAAGTTGTTGAAGCTCAACTGGAACAAAATCAACCATTTGTGAGTACTTAGATCTCAACTCCACAGCTGACATGCCAATCAATCGAGAACACTCTCGATACCACACGAGCATAGGAGCATCCCCACTCTGGTCAGCAACACGCAAGACCACCCTATATCTCATAATACCCTCACCCCAAGACCTTAGACATTTCGGACAATGCATTAAACCATTTTCCAACTTGATAACCTTTTTATTGCAAGAATTATTCTTGCAAGAAAAGTAGAACCAGTCCAAGTAGTTCTCAATACCTAGGACCTTCCCAGCAACCCAGAATTGACCCAACTACACCAACAAAAGTAGAGCGAAAGATTAATATTAAAAAAAAAAAGAACATTTTAGCAGAAATTGAGAGTTAAAGTGCAGAAAAAGTAGCATAATACCTGTTGATTCTGGTATAATTCAGCAATAGGAGTAACCACAGTATCACTATCAACCATAGGCACATTCAACCTAAGGCCAAACCTAGAATCAGATTGTTTACACCTAAGGGGTGTGTAGTCACTGCCAACACTGCCCAAAAAAGATTTAAAAAAAAAATAAAGAATAAAGAACATAGGTGCAACACTAAAAAAAAAAATGTATAAGAGATTACAAATTAAATAGGAATACCTCTTTCTGAAATCAGCAAACAGTTTTGATGAATGGTCAAAAATCAACTGCGTTGCATCAAAAGAGCTAGATATCCTAACCTCTCCATCTAATTATAAACATAAAATGTAAGTACCCTAATAGAGAAAATATAGAAGTATAGGAAGACACACACTCACTTTGAAGGAACCTAGCACGACATAGTTGCACCAAACAACAACAGGATCACTGAACTCCAGATTAAAGTAAGGCATAAGAAGCTCCACATGTCCACCCCACATTGTGCACTGCAGTTGTTTTTTTTCTGGAAAAAAGGGAGAAAAGTAAACTGAGTAAAAAATAAGATAAAAATGGAAAAAGATAGAGTGTGCTAAAAGAACTTACTCAGCATCTTCTATGACAAAATCTATCAACCTTGTAGCTTTCCCACCAATAACCTTATCTACCGGAGAATATATCTCCACAACCCTTCCAATTACATCTAAAAAAAACAAACATAGAACCATTATAACACAGAAATATAGGTATTGTAAACAGGGAAAGAGAAAAGGAAAAAAAAAACTTACCAAACAGTTCATTCTCATTCACACCATCCTTCTCCAAAACAGCCCTGAAACTTTTAATACGAAACATACAATCTGGGAAATCAATACGCCTATACTCCTTAACAGCAGTATCAAACTTAAACTTGATCATATACTTGTGATCACTTGTTTTATATTTGAAGTAGTTGGTGATGCATAAGAAGTTCCTAATCCCATAGACACTGCCCTCTTGAAAGTAAGAGCTGTACTTTTGAACTTGATCCTTAGGTATTTGAACATGTATGAAACTCCCCTTAGATTTACAGAAGCAAAAGAAAGGGAAGAACATTAGAAACTAATAGCAACTACTAAAGATATTATTGTTTTGAACAAAAGGAAAAAAAAATTTACTCACTGCCGAATCATGAAACACACATTCACGACTTCTAATGACTTTCTCATCTGTTCCTTCAAATACCAAATAGGTACGCACCAAACGCAAACGCATTGCCTTAGAAGTCTGCTGAGGATGGATTTCAGAGCAAAGAATAAACTGGCCAGGCATGGTTAACGCTAAGAAGCTTTTGGCGTGGTTTACAGGGAAGAAGAAGATCGGAAGTGGAAGAACATTAGCACAACCTACCTATTTATACTGTTAAAGAGTTGTATTAGAGATGAAAAACCCATGATTAAAAGTTAGGCATGCGCCGGCAAGCAGTAGAAGGACTCTTCGAAACCAATACAAAATTATTAGAATTAGTCTAGATACACAAAAGATCACATTGGAAATCAACAGCCTAAACACACACGTTTCACAGAGAACAAATGATTACAAAAATAAGTCGGTTGTATAAAAAAGAACCAATCAAAAAACAAAAAAATTAGAAAAATTCAAAACCCCAAAAATATTAAAAAAAAACCTAGATATCCTTCCATAAAATAAGAAAAAATAAATAAAAGCCAAAATTCCCCTAAAACAGTTTGGGCGGGATTTGGGGGGCAATTTGATTGGCCAAATCTATGGGCTTTATTATATATAAGATTATATGTATTATCTTAACAAAAAATAATATGTATATTTTGTTATACAATTATGTATATTCATGTATACAATTATGTGTATTCTAATATAAAATTATGTACATTTTGAACATGAGATTTTTTTTAGAAGAAAATTAACCGCCAACACAGAGTAGCGAAATTTCAAAAATAAAAAATAAAAAAATCTGAAACGACGTCGTTTTGCATCAAGGCGCACAATGCAATGCGCGCCCTGGTGCAGGATATAAATTGCCCTAGACAGCTAGTTACATTTTTTTTTTTTACTAAAAGTTTTAAAAATTTAAGTATATTACACAAAATTAATTTTTTTATTGCATTAAAAACTAACATACTAAAAAGAGAAAATTTCAATTTTGGTCCACTGACTATTGGAGTTGTGTTAATTGCAACACTTGACTTTTAAAAATGTTAATTTAATACCTTGACTATGCAATTTCTATCAATTTTGATCACGCCGATTAAATTACCGGCCAAATCTCGTCCGGAAAATTTTAATAGGTCAAATAATAAGGGTATATTAGTCATTTTACTATCTTTTCTTTCTTATCCGATGAACTTCTCTCCATTTCCGGCGACGATTTCTTCTCCAATGAGATTTTCTCCAAACGGTCGGAAAAGGAAGAGATCTAGGAATGAGGAGCGGCGGCGGAAGAGGGCCCTGAACGAAGCTAAGACTGTGCATACACATATCCTGATCAATGGGCTTGAAAATAATGAGTTTTTGCAGACAAAGCTTGTCAACATGTACGCGGCTTGTGAAGCGGTTGAGGAAGCAAATAGGGTGTTCGATGGAATGCATGTGAGAAGTGTGTACCCGTGGAATGCGCAGCTTAGAGGAAATGTCGTGCTGGGTGGCCGTAATGATAGAAGAGGGATTGGAAGTGAACTCAGTTATTCTGACTACAATTCTTCCAGTTATTGGAGAAGTGTGGGCATGGAGAATTGGGCAGGAGGCCCATGCTTATGTACTCAAGACAAAGGACTACATTAATCAATTGTTTATCCAGTCTGCTTTGATAGATATGTACTGCAAGTGTGGAGATTTGGCCTGCATTTCTTCCTTTTCCGGCCGTTTGGAGAGAAGCTCATCGGAGAAGAAATCGTCGCCGGAAATGGAGAAAAGTTCATGGGAAAGAAAGAAAAAAGATAGTAAAATGATTAAAATACCCTCATTATTTGACCTATTAAAATTCTCCGGTGAGATTTGGTCGGCGTGACCAAAATTGATAGAAATTGCATAGTCAAGGTACTAAATTAACATTTTTGAAAGTCAAGTGTTGCAATTAACACAACTCCAATAGTTAATGGACCAAAATTGAAATTTTCTCTACTAAAAATAATCTATAGTTATATTAATGGTTCATCTGTTGGCGTTTGGTGGAAGAGAAGGAATTAGGTCATTAGATTGGAAATGAATTACAATTCTATGGGAGAAGAATAATATGGAAATAAAGTGATAATTTAAATTTCAACGTTTATTTGAAAGAATATAATTACTGAAAATTTCAATTTCAAAGTTCGGTATACATGCGATTGAAAGAGAAATAAGTAATATAAAAATCAAAATGTCATTATTATTATTATTATTATTATTATTATTATTATTATTATTATTATTATTATTATTATTATTATTATTATTATTATTATTATTTTATAAATCCTAAATTACCAAATTCTTAATAGGGTGTTTGGTTGGAGTGGAGAATTAGATCATTAGGTCGGAAAGGAATTGCAATTCTATAGAAGATGCATAACATGGAATAAAGTGGTAATTTAAATTTTAGTGTTTGGTTTGAAGGAATATAATTATTGGGAATTTTAATTCCAATGTTTGATATACATAGGAATTGAAAGGAAATAAGTACTATAAAGTCTAAAATGGTCACATCATTTATTATTATTTTTTCTTCTCCCATTATTATTATTATTATTGGGTACATTGGAGGGGGCTAGGCCCCCATTAACCATTATTATTTATTTATTTATTTATTTATTTATTCTATTATTATTATTATTATTATTATTATTATTATTATTATTATTATTATTATTATTATTATTATTATTATTATTATATAAATCCTAAATTACCAAATTGAAATTTTGATTTTGAAAATTGATGTAACACTCTGTAAATAAACTCTAGAATTGCATAACGAAAGCAATAAAATAGATAAGAACGTTTTGAGAAAACATATTTGATTGACATTAGCCTACTAATTGACGTTTTGTGTTGAGAGTATAAGAAGAAGACGCACTATAATCGCAATAGAGAGGTCAAACATCAATGTTAGGTAAATTACCAAAAAGAGAGAGGTCAAACATTGTTAGGAATATATGTATTAGATTTTGATGAGACGAAATTGTATTAAACCATCATATTAAAATTCAAGGAGCCGAAATTGCTTGAATTTAAAGAGCTAAGATTCCTACTGGGAGTTTTATTTTTCCACGCAACATTAAAGGGGGAAAAAATCTATAAAGTTTTCTTTAAAGACTAAAAAAGCTACAAGACCTAATGACAAAATTCAAATTTAAAATTGTCTTTTTCCGGACAAAGTCTCAAGCACCTATATAAGAATGAAGATATGAAGCAGCCAAAAAATGAACACAAGTGAACAAGAGCTACACAAGAAAAATATACAAGTGAAAATCAAAGTGCATGCAAAGATCTTCATCTTCATCTTAAAGAGAAACTTAGCTACACATTGATATATTCATTCAGATGTCTCAAAGTTGGAAGACAAGAAAAATCTTGGGGTTGTTTATCAAACTGGAGAAATGGAGGATTTTCCAGAAAAACAGAAAATTGGAGAGGTAAAAAAAAGAAAAATGAAAAACTTATTTACTAAATTTGTTCCTTCAAAGCAAATTCCATGATGTCGGATCTCACTGTACTCCAAGAATGTTGATTTCTTGGCAAGGAACGCTTCTGTCCACACAGGCCCTGGACTCATCAACGAACTACCAGAGGAGCTGTACCAGATTCTCGCTAGCGGTGGCATTCTCGCTTCGCACCTTTGTAGAAGCTAACTTTCCTTTCGGGTGTCCCCCTCCCTTATGATAAAAAAAAAAAAAAAAAGTTTGTTCCTCCAAATCCTTATTCCATCTCCATTCTCCACTCCTTTTAAAGAATTTGGAGAATTTATAAACTAATTTCTCCAAATGGAGAAATGGAAACACATGGGTGAAAAGTGTAGACTTACTTTTATGTCCTGGGTTCAAATTTTGCTGACTCATTGACCTTTGATTTTGACTATGATGCTTCATATTATTGTTATTGTTATTTATTATCAAGCGAGCTGCCCGATTGACATCCCTACATCCATCACCCCAATCCATTTTATATTTTCTCCACCTACCCCCACCTCTAACCCCAACCTGCATCCAATGGAATTTTTCGAAACTCACCTCACCCCACTGAGTGCGAGTGTCCACTATGAATACCCATCACTTATTATCTTATTAAAAAAATTTAAAATAATATTTAAATTATTTGTACATAATAAAATAATAAAATTTATTAGTTATATTAAAATTTATTGCACATATTTCCAACAGCAGCCAGAGACCAACTAGACGAAATCGCCTTCAACCTAAATGTCATTTGGTATGCCCGAAATCATAAACTCTGTAATAACATTGTTGTAAGTCCGACTACCATCCGTAAGCAGGCTGAAGCGCAATTTAATGCATGGCGACAGTACGACAGGAAATCATCAAAACGTACTACCTCCCAACATCAATCTCATCAGAACATAACCACCCCAGTCACTTGCCGGGTTGATGTCGCATGGTCCTCTCCTAAAGATGTTTCCTATGGAATCGTCCTTTTATCCAACAATATGGAGTGCCTCCTATGGAATCGTTTTTTTATCCAAGAATATGGAGTTAATTGCAGCTGTTAATGGAAGATTGCATGGAGCCTTAGACCCTTACATAGTTGAAGTCATGGCATATAGAGAGGTACTCTCCTGGCTAAGGAATCGCGAGCTCACCATTGTCACACTGGAATCAGATTGCGCTAATGCAGTTTCAGCCCTATCCCATAGACAAAAGGATCTCTCCTATACGAGCAACATTATCAACCAATGTTTCAATTTTATGTATATAACTTTGAGCTCTTAGTTTGTCGTTTTGTTAAGATGTTAGTGAACTTGATAGCCAGACTTTAGCTAAGGCTGCAGGCTCTTAGTTTGGCTCTCATGTTTGAGACTCTATCCCCCGATCGTATTCTTTCGTTTTCCCCTTTTTCATATTAATATAGCTCAGTTATTTGGTTTTTTTTTTTTAAACATAAAATAATATAAATATTCAAATATAATAATTAAATTATTATTTTTTTAAATAAGCTTATTAGTTTAGAACTAAAAATAATAAAAGTTTATAAAAGTTCTAGAAACTTTTATATTTAACTACATACTAATACTTATATATATATATATATATATATATATATATATATATATATATATATATATATATATATATATATATAATTATATAATTAAGTTCCAGTGCGGGTGCATATTTCCCGTGCGGTTGTGCGGTGAGTAATGTGCGTGAGTTTTGTACTTAAGGTGCGTGGGTGTGTACTTAAGGTGCGTGGGTGTGTACTTAATGTGAGTAGTTGTTGAAACTTAAGGTGCATGAGTTTTGTGCTTAAGGTGCGTGAGTTTTATACGTAAGGTGTTTGAGTCTTGTGCTTAAAGTGCGTGAGTCTTGTGCTTAAGGTGCGTGAGTTTGTGCTTAATTTGAGTAGTTGTTGAAATTTAAGATGCGTGAGTTTTGTGCTTAAGGTGCGTGAGTTTTGTGCTTAAGATGCGTGAGGGTTGTGCTTAAGGTGCGTGGGTTTGTGTTCTGAATGTATTTTGTTTGTGTTAGTATTATTATTATTATTATTATTGTTATTACTTTTAGTATATGATTGTAATTGTATGGTGTTAGTTTTAGCTGACCAAGTGTAGCCTAGTTATCAGGAGTAGTTAGAGATTAGTTACGGATATACTTTTGTAATCTGAATTCTATCGCAACTGAATCATTCAATTCTCTAATCTGGTATCAGTCAGGTATCGGTTCTCTTTCTTCCTCACCGCAAACTTCCCCCTCCTACCCGTAAACACCACCGCACAACCGACCTCCGACCATGTCGTCCAGCTCTTCCGACCGGACTGCTTCCGCCACCGGCAACCCATCTCTGGCTGGTGCGAATGCTCTCTCCGGTGCTCATCACTTTGTGAGCATGAAGCTTACGTACAGAAACTATCTATTCTGGGGCGTAAGCAATTGATTCCCTTCCTCCGCGACCAGGAGTTGCTGGGATACGCCGACGGTAGCTTCCCGTGTCCACCGGCTACCATCGTCGCACCTTCGGCTGACGACTCCTCTGACGCGACGGCCTCTCTCGTTCCTAATCCAGCCTTCAAGGCTTAGGAGAAGCAGGACCAGTCCATCTTATCCATTTTGATCTCCTCCATGGTGCATGAAGTTCTTCATCTCGCCGTCGGCAAAGAGACGCCCGCCGCAGTCTGGGCCTCCATCACAAGTGCCCTCGGTTCTTCCAGCCAAGCTCGGTGCCTCAACCTCTTGGGGCAGTTCCAGGTATTACGGCAAGGCCATTCCACCACCGCCGAGTACCTAGGCCGCGCATAGCTTCTCGTGGAGGCCCTAGCTCAGGCCGGCCGGCCGTTATCCCTCATGGAACAGAACCTCTATGTCTTTCGGGGATTGAGGCCGGAACTGAAGGCCATGGCAGCCTCCCTCACGGCGTCGGGTTCTCCGGTCACGCTAGCTCACCTGTCCGATCATCTACAGGCCCACGATTTATACTCGTGGATGACTACCCATCGGCGAGTGACACTGGCGGCAGTCTCACGGCCATGTATGCCAGCTCGGGTCGTGGGCAGCATGGTGGCAGCGGCGGCAGGCAGTCGTCTAATCCGCAAGGACGTGGTGGGCGTGGAAATCACGGCGGCCATAATCGGGGCGGTCGTGGAACGCCTAGATGTCAAATTTGCAGGTCTCACGGTCACACGGCGGTCTACTGCTTCAAGCATTACAATACGCAACCGCCGGCGCAGGCCCATGTCGCTATCTCCGGCGAAGCACCGTCAATGGCGTCCACCGTAGCTCCGTCCGATGCGTGGTACCCGGACACTGGGGCGACTGCCCATGCGACGCAGGATGCAGGCATGATGAGTCACTCGGATGAGTACGCCGGTCCCGATGTCCTGTGTGTTGGTAATGACGCAGGTTTGGCAATCTCACTTGTCGGTCATGCATCCCTTCCGTCTAGCTCTAAATCTTTATATTTGTCAAATATTTTATATGTGCCATCTTTGTCAGTTCCGTTGTTATCCGTGCAAAAATTCACTTCTGAAAACAATGTATTTGTTGAATTTCATGCTAATTGTTTTCTTGCGAAGGATTCCACAACCAAGGCAATTCTGCTTAGGGGTCCCACCACTGGCAGCTTGTACAAACTCCCGGTGTCCCGGTGTCATCTAGCGTTCATCAGTTCTCGGGCCACTCCCACGGTGTGGCACCGCAGGCTTGGTCACCCGCATAAACAACTTCTCAATAAAGTTCTGCCAAAGTGCCCGGTCATACCAAATAAAACTGAACCCATGGAGTCGTGTGTTGCATGTCATCTTGGCAAATCCACAAGATTTAAATTAGATAAGGTTCCCAATATGAGTGAAAATGTACTAGACTTAGTATATAAAGATATATGGGGCCCATCACCTGTAATGTCTACAAATTGTTTTCGCTATTTTGTATCTTTTGTAGATGATTTTTCACGCTTCTGCTGGTTTTATCCATTACGGGTAAAATCAGACATATATAAAATCTTTGAGCTATTTCGTGTGTTGGTAGAGCGACAGTTCTCGCGCTCTATCAAGTCTATCCAGTCCGATCTAGGGGGTGAATACCGCAAGTTACACACCACTTTCAAAACACTTGGTATAAATCATCGCCAGTCCTGTGACTATACCCATGAACAAAATGGGCGGGTAGAACGTAAAAACAGACACATTGTTGAAATTGGTCTCGCCCTATTAGCTGAAGGCAAAGTTTCCCAACATTGCTGGGATTATGCTTTTGAAACAACTACCTGTTTAATTAATTATTTGCCTTCATCGGCTATAAATTTTGAAATTCCTTACACTCGTCTCTTTAAAACACCACCACCATACACTTTTCTTAGAGTCTTTGGGTGTCGGTGTTTTCCATATCTACGCCCCTACAACAGGCATAAGATAGAATACCGGTCCACACCCTGTGTCTTCCTAGGTTATCCACCTACCTTTAGGGGATACAGATGCATTGATCTGGCAAGTGGGAAAATCTATATCTGTCGTCATGTCCGATTTGACGAGACTGTTTTTCCCTTTTCTACAGGATACATAGCTTCTGAGACACCACCTCCCGCTTTACCTTGGGCTGTTGGTCCTATAGTCTCACTTGCTGCTCCACTGGTGTTGGCACCCAATGAGGCACCATGTCATGCGGAGCCTGAGCCCGTACCACTAGCACGGGAGCCACCTCCACTTGCTATAACTCACACGGCGTCGGCTAAGACTCGCAAGACCAGGGCCGCACCCCAAAGTAGGGACCATGTCATGCGCCTTCGTCATATGACTAATGGCACGGATGAGCACTTTCAAGCCTTAACGGTCAGCACTGACCCAACGTGCTACTCTCAAGCCGTGGGCCACCCGCACTGGCGTGAGGCAATGGATCAGGAGTTCAATGCACTACTCCATAACCATACATGGTGTCTTGTTGCTCCTGAGTCTCACATGAACATCATTGGGTGCAAATGGGTGTTCCGTACCAAACGCAAGTCTGATGGCATTGTGGAGCGTTACAAAGCGCGCTTCGTTGCTAAAGGGTTTAATCAGGTAGCCGGAGAAGATTTCTTTGACACCTTTAGTCCTGTGGTTAAACCTACTACAGTCCGCATGCTGTTCTCTCTTGCTGTGTCCAACCAGTGGACGCTATGCCAGCTAGACGTTCACAATGCGTTCTTGAACGGACACCTGACAGAGACTGTGTATATGAAGCAACCTCCGGGATATGAGGATCTGACCAATTCCGGACACGTGTGTCTTCTTCAGCGTTCACTTTATGGCTTGAAACAGGCTCCACGCGCCTGGTTCAAGCGTCTTCATGATTTTCTGTTGTCTGCAGGTTTCAAGTCCTCCAAAACAGATGTCTCTCTATTTTACTACACGGCTGGGGACTCCCGAGTTTTCTTACTCGTCTATGTCGACGACATTATCATGATGGGAAATGACGCTGCCCTGGTTACCTCTCTACTGCAACGGCTTGCAACAACATTCAAAATCCGAGATCTTGGTGCTCCACACTTCTTCTTGGGTATTGAAACCATTGCAAACGGTGATTGCATTATTTTATCGCAACGGCGTTACATGACTGACCTCTTAGGACGGGCTGGAATGGTTGACTGTAAGCCTCTTGCTACACCAGCAGCTGTTACTAAGTCAGTTGTACCGTCTGATGAGTCGTTTGAGAATCCGACTCAGTATCGTCGTGTGGTCGGCGCTTTGCAATATCTGACTATCACCTGGCCGGATCTTGCGTACTCCGTCAATAGACTATGTCAATTCATGCACTCACCTACTACCGAACACTGGGGGCTTGTCAAACGTGTCCTGCGCTACATTACGGGAACACTCTCACTAGGGTTACGTTTCTCGCCGTCGTCTACTACTCACATACAGGCCTATTCAGACTCTGATTGGGCAGGGTGTCCTATTGACCAGAAGAGTACAAGTGGGTTTACTGTCTACCTGGGGTCTAATCTCATCTCCTGGCTCTCCAAGAAATAGCGCACCGTTGCTCGGTCCTCCACAGAGGCAGAATATAAGGCTCTAGCTGACGTGTCTGCTGAAGTCACTTGGGTTGTTTCTTTGTTACGGGAATTAGGCCTACACTCTGGTGAACCTGCTTCCTTATGGTGTGACAACCTTGGGGCGACTTATCTATGTGCAAATCCGGTTTTCCATGCACGTACTAAACACGTTGAGATCGACTATCACTTCGTTCGTGACAAAGTGGCTTCTGGGGACTTTGTTGTCAACTACATCTCTACTACGAATCAGCTCGTTGACATCTTCACCAAACCGCTTCCAGCGCCTCGGTTTGCTACTCTACGGGACAAGCTCAATATTGTGCTTCACCAACCTTGTGCTTGAGGGGGTGTGTTAGTATTATTATTATTATTGTTATTACTTTTAGGGGGCGTTTGGTTCACGGAATCTTGAATTACCCCAGGTAATAGGATTACCTCCAGGAAGGTAATGTGAGATGTTGGGAATGTAAGATTACCTTGTATGTTTGGTTTAGATGGTGTAATATAATATTACCTTGTTTGGTTCAAGGTTATATTTTAGATTATATGGATCAATTTACAATAATGTCCTCAATAATATATATATATATATATATATATATATATATATATATATATATATATATATATATAATGTGTGTGTATTTATTTATATGTATGAATGTATATCAATGCTTAAATATTTAAAAAAATTAAATATATAAATATACTGTATATTTGATTATATAAACATATATTAATTTTATTATTATTATTATTATTATTATTATTATTATTATTATTATTATTATTATAATATAAGGATTAGTTAACAAGGGCAAAGTTGGAATATTTCAAGGTAATCTAAGATTACCTAAAAAAATGGGGGTAATCACATTACCTTGAAACATTACCGCCGCATCAGCTTTCAGGTAATATAACATTACCAGGTAATCTTATAACTTGAACCAAACAAGGTAATATAACATTACCAGACTAAGATTACCTAGGTAATCTAAGATGACCTGAACCAAACGCCCCCTATGTATATGATTGTAATTGTATGGTGTTAGTTTTAGCCGACCAAGTGTAGCCTAGTTATCAAGAGTAGTTAGAGATTAGTTACAGATATACTTTTGTAATATGAATTCTATCACAACTAAATCATTCAATTCTCTAATCGTTTGTGTGCTTAATGTGCGAGGGTTGTGTACTTAAAATGCATCAGTTTAATGCTTAATGTGAATCCAACCGCACAATCACACGGAAATCCCATCCCGCACCTTATCTCTTATATATATATATATATATATATATATATATATATATATATATATATATATATATATATATATATATAGAGGGTAGAGTTCTAGTGAGAATATGTGCTTATGTGAGAACATGAGAACACATCATGTGTATCAATCTAAGATTTTTTAATGGTATAGATTAGATTAAGTGTGTGCGAACGCACATTAAATGTGTGCAAACACACTTAATCGCGTTTGCACACATTTAATGCGCGTTCGCACACACTTTATCTACTTTAGACCATTAAAAAATATTAGATGGATGCACACGATTTGTTCTCACATTCTCACCTAAGCAGGTGTTCTCATATGATCTTAAAAATCTCTCTCTCTCTCTCTCTCTATATATATATATATATATATATATATATATATATATATATATATATATATATATATGTATGTATGTATAGAATTACACTCTGGTGCGAATGGAGCGCCCAGGTGCGAATATGCGAATGCCTGATATCCGTCCACGTGTCCAGATCTAATGGATGAGAAACACTGATTTTTTTTTAAAAACGCGGTGCCATTTTCGTAAATAATTGAACATCAAAGTGCAAGTAAAATGTATTACAAGTTCATGTAAAATTTATTATAGGTGCAAGTAAAATTTACACTAAGCATCAATACTAAGTGCACCTATAGTTATAAGTAGTTGCACCTATAGTTATAAGTAGTTGCACCTAGGTGCATGAATGTTTGCGGGTGATTTTACGGGTACTACTACCCGCAAGAACAAAAACGATGCCAAATAGAACGAGCTCATCAATGAATGTTAACAAAGCAAAATTACATGCACTTGCAGGCGAAAGTAGGTGCACTTGTAGGTGAAAGTAGGTGCATCCGATCAATGAATGCAGGTAAAAACTACATGCACTTGTAGGCGGAAGTAGGTGCACTTGTAGGTAAAAGTAGGTGCACCCGATCAAACAAACAATCGTTATGCCATGGAACCGTGTTCATAAGGATGGTGAACACGGTCCCAAACAGTAACGGTACCCGTAAGTGGCACCGTTATCTTCTATCAATTTTTTTTTTTAAAAAAATAATTAACAGCGTGACTTTTCTTCTTCATTTTCACATTTCGCGGTTTCACTTCCTCTTTGCGCAAATTTTTTCAACACTCATAAATTATGAATGTGCAGGCATGAATTTATGAATGTGCAGTTATGAAATTATGAATTTTCTGTTATGAGATTATGAATTTTCTGTTATGTGATTATGAATTTACAAAAAATTCATAATTATATAACTGTAAATTCATAATCTCATAATAGAAAATGCATAATTTAATAAATGTAAATTCATAATCTGAACATAGAATGCAAAACTCCGTTAACATTAACTATTTTTTTTTCGTAAAAACGACGCTGTTTTAAAACGTGTTCACAAAGCATGGTAAACACGTTTCCACGGCATAATTCAACAAAAAATGTCCAATTGGTTTTTCACAAAAAAAAAAAAAAAAAAAAAAAAAAAGTACAATTGGGTTTGCTACGACAAAAAAGCCCAATATGGCCACTTCATAGTCGGAAATGAAAAACCACAGCTAAAACAAATCTCACCATCTTCTTCCGCTTGTCACCGTAGAAGGCGGCAGCTTCAGAAAGTACTCCCACTACCTCAGCTATCTTTCACGTGTTTATGAACTTGTATTTTCAGAATACAAGTCGTATTCCTTTGTTCTTATTAGTAGCTAATTAGTTATCCATGGCGTTTGTGGTTAAACTGCCGGCAAATATCCAAGGACTTTGTGACTGCAATTTTACCAATACGAGCAAGAGAGCTAGATATAGCCTTATCAAAAGGCAAAAGTCTCTGGTTAAAATGTGTTCATCGAATTCCGGTGTGCCAGTCCAGCTCCTCGAGCATACGCCGTCGTTTAAATCCCAGAACAATGCGCTCCCGATAATGGTAACTCTTAGTACTTTTAATTTCTCTGTGAATCTTGTTTGTGTGTGTATTTGTTTGATGAGTTTTTACAATTAGCATATATAGTTTTCTGGAGCATATGTACTAGTGAATATAAACTAAACTTCAGAATTGGTTTTGAAAATCTTTTTATTTAATGTGTTATTATGATTTATTGAAGAATGAAGATGCTTCTATGTGATACTATCAGCTGCTTGGTAAAATAAATATAGTAGACCACAATTTTGTGATTCTTTTTCCTATCAGCAATGGCTGAGCTCTACTATTATCTTAAATTTTTATTAATGCTTTAATTGTGATTTGGTCTTCCACTATTTTCCTATTGCCTGCCAAATGCTTCTTTGTTTCAATTTTGTTTTCGGATTTTTACCTTCTTTCACATGTAAGATGATGAGATGTAGTTAACTTTTAGTTTGATTGTATGCTTCCATTTTGTTCCATCATCTGTTTAGGTGAATGGTTGTACTGGAAAAATGGGAAGGGCAGTTCTTGAAGCTGCCATTTCTGCAGGTCTTCTGCCTGTCCCTGTGGCTTTTAGTGGTCCAGAAGATTCAGGAAAGATAGTAGACGTAGGGGGGAAGCAGATTACAGTTCACGGTCCTTCTGACAGAGAGAGCACTCTGTCCTCAATCTTTGAGGAGCATCCAGATTTAATTGTGGTGGATTACACAGTTCCTGCTGCTGTGAATGGTAAGTTATTGAAATTGATCAATATGGTATTTTGTAGATCATTTAGAAACTTGGATAAGAGAATGGATGTTCTGGTTTTGATGCTTTTGTTAGATATAGAATAATCTAACTATACTGAACAATAGTATACGAGAAATCTGACCTCGTATAAGGGCGGAAGCGTAGCCGTGTTGATCTCAGCCACAGTTGATGTTCCTGTTGTGTTGCCTCTTAACGGTAGACCATTAGCCATTATTTGCCTCATACCTGACCCAGAACCCTAAATGGTGTATTGGTGTCTAATATGCAATATATATTATTAGGGAAAATCTTACAGCTTTATCATGGGATACATGTAACTCATGTGCCATGCATTTACTGAACATCATATTTATAGAAATTGTTTTCTCATGTATCCTTTTTTCAGCCCTTTTATTTCATTTAGTAATTGTGGAAGCTGTGTTAATGACCTTAACCAGAAAATAGTCGTTATTCCTGCAACGTGGACAGTGTTGCTTTGGATTTTCTATTTGATGTTTTTGGTTGCTTCATTCCACATACAGATAATGCAGAGCTGTATTGCAAAGTTGGAGTTCCTTTTGTGATGGGAACTACTGGGGGAGACAGGGATAGATTATATAAGACGGTAACAGACTCTAATAACTATGCTGTCATCTCCCCGCAAATGGGAAAGCAGGTATTGACACTTTTTGCATTTTAAAGTTGTCTACATTTGACATTCTTTTGTCTATACATTTAAGTTTCTATAACCTTCTTGGTTATCTCTAGGTTGTTGCATTTCTTGCTGCTATGGAAATAATGGCAGAGAAATTTCCAGGTGCTTTCTCTGGGTATCAACTACAGGTATCTTCATTGTTTTGTCTGTGAATCATTAGTAACGTTCTTTTCTGTTCCTAGCCCAGTGAATATCCTAAGATGAGGTATTTTAAACAGATTGCGATCATGTTGTTCACTTAAGGATGAACCAACCTTTTAAACCCTCACGGCTAAATAGATATTAATTTCCTGTCTATGTCATTTGCTTTTTATTTTAATTTATTAAAAGGTCGAGACCTACAATTGAAAGTAGCATGTGTTTGGAAAGATATCAATTTGCAATGAAAGTGCAACATTTACTCCATGCAAGAAACCGCAAATGTACTTAACAACTTGGACTGAATTGCCTTGGAACGCATCCTAAATAAATTTGAGTTCTTTCATGATATAGTACTCTGTTTAGTGAAAACCTTTTGTTTTATGAACCATGCATTTGCTCACAACCTTGTCACCTTTTATTATCTTATTTATTATTAATGTTTGCTTGGTTGCTAAACTATTATACTTGGCAAATTTCTTATTTTCCTTTGAGACTCAAATATTTATTGAGTTAATTACTTTATTTGAAATATTATGTGATTTAGAGTTTTGATTGTCCCCTCCTATAAATTGTTAAGGTGATGGAGTCTCATCAAGCTAGCAAATTGGACCTATCTGGAACTGCCAAGGCTGTCATCTCATGTTTTCAGAGATTAGGGGTCTCCTATGACTTAGATAAGGTTAGTCTAAAGAATTTCTGGTGTGCAATGGGATTGTGGACTCCCAATTTCATTTCTTTACCACTCTACTAGCAACTAAAAATCTTAAATATTGGATTCAAAATAGATATGGTTTCCAAATCCCAAATCTCTCTGGTAAATATACTTGTAACTGGGTCTTATGACATTTGGGTTAGATAGCTTATTTTATAATTTTATTAAGATCTAGACTTCTAAAAGCTTGTGTCACTGGCTATTTGAGTCAATATACTTTTCATATCCTATATTTATTTATTTTTCCCATAATAATCTGTTTAATGGGCTTTACCTCATCCTCACTTAATAGCTGCAACATGACTTGCAAGTTTTTATTATTTAGTAGCATCCAAATAAGTCCTCATAGCCATCTACCTTATTTGGGATGTAACATTATGTTGTCTATTTTGAACTAGTAATTTTATGTTGGGTATCAAGCAGTGGACTCTTAGTTGTTAGAACTACTAGTGTACTATTCAAGAAATTTGAGTTATAAAAATGAGGAAAAGGAATGTGTAAAAGTGAAAAGTCTATTGGAATTACATCATATATGCAATTGCAATTTGTCTTATTGGTTGGTACCCATAAAATTGTTTTCATTTATTGATTAACTTACCAATAATAATGTATTGTAGTTGTTTTGTGAACCATTTAATAGGTAAAACAAATACGTGACCCCAGGCAACAACTTGAGATGGTGGGTGTCCCAAAAGAACACTTAACTGGTCATGCTTTCCACCTGTATCATCTGACCTCACCTGATGACACGTAATACATCATCACAGAGCTTCAACCTCTACTAATCTTTTTCTGTTTCTTTTATGAATAATTTTCACCCACCCCTCCTCCCCCAGCCTGTGCCTCTAACTTCGTTGAACCCCCTTGCTCTTTCGTAGGGTCTCTTTTGAATTTCAGCACAATGTTTGTGGAAGATCAATATATGCAGAGGGTACTGTTGATGCCGTCCTCTTCCTTGCAAAGAAGGTAGTAGCCCTTCCATCTTGGTTTTGAATTGTTAATCAGCACTTGCTTGTATTGGCTCTCTGCCAATACTTTCTTTCACTTTAAACCCTTACATGTCACACAACAATTATAAGCTATTAAAGTGCATAGTTTAGGCACTGTTGCAAAAATCGGTCTAGGCGCCTAGGTGGCCCCTAGACTGTGACGATTTTTCCCCTAGGCGACCGGCCACCCAGGTGCCTAACTCGGCTGACTCGACCGCCTAGGCAGCTGCTTAGCGCCTAACTCAGCCGAGTTAGCTTGTCCATTTCGGTCGAGTTAGCCGAGTTAACCCGGTCGGTTCGATCTTGGTAATTTTTTCATTATATATATATATATGTAAATAATATGTATATACTACCCGACTAACGCCTACTGCAATCATGAGTTTCAAATTATTCTTTTTGGGTGACGAGGAAAACCCACAACCACTATCCAAAGGTGTGCACGGGGTAAACCCCGGCTTGTGACCTTAGCCGACAAAGGACCACAGGGAGGTAAACCAGCCTAGGTTGTCCATAGCTGACCAGCTCAAACCAAGAGGGTTGGGATTCGAACTCGTGATCTTGTGGTTACAAATTTGTAGCCTTAGCCATTTTGGCTGGGGTTACCCCTTTTATAACAAATTATTTTTCTGCCAGCTACTGATCAACAATCATCTAACTATAGATATGAAACTTGTTAATGATACAGGTCAAAGCTAAAGCTGACAAGCGGATTTATGACATGATTGATGTTCTGCAGGAAGGCAATATGAGATGAGTTTCAAGTTAGACCCCTTCTCATTCTCATTCTCATTCTTTATTCTTGAGCACTCCAATGTTCTATATTCAGCTAACTCCAGATACGGAACTTGTGTTGATTGCAGGTCCAAATCTAAAGCAAACGGCTGCCCTTGATAGGGTCCTAATGTCCTATGGCATTTTGCATTTTGTAGGCAAAGTGCTAACAAATATTTATGAGAGGACATACTGCTTATGCTAATATTTAATAAAACTGAACATTATAATATTCTGTAGAATGTTGTATGGTAAGAGCACTCAAAGGATTTGCACGTTTTGTTCTTACTATGCTCCTCGTGTTGTCTCACCATCTTTTCTTTGTAGTTTCTTAAGGCATCCACAACCTTCTCCCCTATTTTGCCCATTTTGTTGGCCCAACTTTTTTACATCAGAATCTAATTTTCTTTTTCTTATTTTCTTTTCAATTCTTCTTCCCTTTTCTTCTCATTTTGTGGGCCTTCTCCATATTATTTACTCCGTATTACTTTATTCACTTTACTATAACTAGTATTTTTACCTGTGCATTGCACGGAATAGATTTGTTATAATCTTTAAGAATATTTTGATGAATATACAAATATAAATTATAACAACGAATATTATATAGTGCAATTGATGAAATAAGTTTTATCAGTTATGTTTTTTTATGTTATCCAATTGCTCAATTATCCGTACAGTGCGTGTGCAATGCACGTGCGAACTTTGAAAATTTTAAAAAATGAAAATGTTTACAAGGGTGTGTTTGGTACCAACATTGGAATTGAAATGGTAATGAGAATCAACTACTTGGTTATGGTAATGAGTTTAAGAAAGATGAGTCACTTTGTTTGATAATAAATAGGAATTAGAATCAAAATAAGTAAATAATTAACATATTGTGATTTACCAGGAGCTATATTGCCAAAAGAACCAGCAACTATTGAAATTGTGTTGGGCTGTCCATGCTTGTTCAACATTCTGGCTAGGTCAAAATCTGCAATTTTGGCATTGAACTCAGAATCTAAAAGTATATTGCTAGATTTCACATCTCTATGAACAATGGGTGGCGAGCAGTTGTGATACATATAGTAGAGACCCTTAGCAGTTTCAATCGCGATACGCATCCTTTTAGGCCAATCAAGGATTAATTGTCTTTGAAATGAACCCGAATTGCCAGCTGATCTTCTTTTCGAGTGAAGCCATAGATCCATGCTGTGATTTTCCATGTATTTGTATACAAGTAGCTTTGATTCTTCACTTGAGATGCAGCAAAGGAGCTTCACTATGTTGGTGTGGTGAATCATGCCCATTGTCTCAACTTCTGCTATAAATTCCTTCTCAAGCTTCTCGTCCGACTTTTGGTTGTTCCAAATCCTCTTCACGACAACTTTTTCTTTAGAGGACTGACCTAATGGCACCACATACACTTTCCCTGACCCCCCAATACCAACCACATTGTATTATGCTAAATTTGGTAAAATGTTTGATTCTGTGAAGCTTAAGGGGTGAAATGCTTTGAGCTTCCAATTTGTAACCACTCTTTTCTTCCTTTTTCTGTTACTTCTGAATGAATACCATATATATAGAATGGCCACTAGAAGTAAGATTGCTCCTATAGTTCCAAGAATAATAACAATAACTTTCACTGAAACTTCACCCGAACTTTTATTGTTTGACTTACAATCCCTGAGGTGTAATGAGGGGGTATCAGCACAAAGACGGGGATTATTCCAGAAGCTCTTGTTAAAAGCTGCAACTTCTAGTTCATATGGGATTTTACCTGAAAGGCGATTTGAGGACAGATTGAGTGCGAATAGCCTTAAATGTCCTATTTCAAATGAGATTTCTCCAGAGAGTTGATTTCCAGACAGGTCTAACCGAATAAGGTTTGGTAAAAGGCCAAGTTCTGGAGGGATATTGCCAAAAAGCTGATTTCTGCTGCAATTTAATTGTGTCCAATGACTTCCAAGAGGTACTATTTGATAGAAAATTTCCAGAAAGGCGATTCCCATCTAGCAAAAGAGTTGATAAAAATCGAAGAGCTGTGAGTTGTTGAGGGATGTTACCAGTAAAAAAAGATTATTGCTTACCTTGAAGACCCCAAGATTGCTCCAAGAATAAATCCCAGTTGGAATTTCACCTGAAAACCTATTGTTGCTGATATCAACCAGAGATAAATTTGATGCCACCTTCTGTGGAAGCTGACCAGAGAAATGGTTATTGTTCATCAACAACCTCTTCAAATTCCTTGCTGTCCATAAACTTTCAGGAATTATTCCAGAAAGATTGTTGATTGTGCACTGGAAGGTAAAAGTTTTGAACTCAAAGTTACCCGTGCGATGGGCGTGCAATGCGCGTGCAATTCATGAATAAACAATTTTATTGTATAGTATTTTCAATAAGATGGATTTGAAACTAAGCACTGATTCGCGTCGCCCTAGATGCGGCCCGAGGGATTGAGTACCTCCACGAGTATGTTGTGCCACAAGTCATCCATCGTGACATCAAGTCGTCCAACATATTGCTGGACACTACTTGGACCGCCAAGGTGTCCGATTTCGGGTTGTCCTTAGTGGGACCCCAAGATGATGAGTCTCACCTCTCATTACGAGCAGCTGGTACGATGGGGTACATGGATCTAGAGTATTACAGGTTGCAACTATTAACGACCAAGAGCGATGTGTACAGTTTCGGAGTAGTACTCCTCAAGCTGCTATCGGGACACAAAGACATTCATAAAAATGAAAACGGGGTGCCAAGGAATGTGGTCGATTATGTTGTTCCGTACATAGTTCAAGATAATATTGCTAGGGTTTTAGACCCTAGAGTTTCTCCTCCGACAGCATTCGAGATTGATGCAATTGCCTACGTAGGTTACCTAGACGTAGATTGTGTCATACAAAATGGTCGAGATCGCCCGACAATGACAAAAATGGTAAATAACTTGGAAAGAGCCTTAACCGTATGTTTAGCCTCTCCAGTGTTTTCTCGGTCCAACACTGACCTCAACATAGTAATTACATTTGTCTTTTTTTTTTTTTTTTTTTTTTTTTTTTTTTTTTTCTTTCATTATTTCTCTTTGGAATAGTACACTGTGCATAGCATACCCCATTTTTAATTTTAACTTTACTTCTCAAATATAATACAATAACAATTCCAAATTTGACCCACAAAACTTCTTTGATATTTTACTTTCAAAACTATTATATATTTAATTTAGAATATCTATCCAAAGTTTCTCGTGCGATGCGCGTGTGATTCACGGATAAATTTTTTTTATTGAATAGTATTTTTAATCAGATGGATTTGAAGCTAAGCACTGATTTGCACTTGTAAATAATATTAAAATAAAGGCTGTTGGGTGCTAATGGCTAACCAAAATTAAGGATGAGGAGTGTGAGGATGCAGAGGCTAATTTGGGTTGATATGGACATTATGTTTTTGGGTTTGAGATTTTCTTGAAGTGAGGATATTTATTCTTCTAATGGTGACAAAGAATTGAACTCACGTAATTTGTAAAACAATTACAAATTCTAACCACTATGCAATGCAATCAATTTATTAATATATTTATTATTATATTTGATATTAATATTAATATTAATATTGTAAAATTCTCTTAGAATATATATATATATATATATATATATATATATATATAGAGAGAGAGAGAGAGAGAGAGAGAGAGTAAATACCCAAAATGGTTCCTCGACTATAGCTAAATTCACAAATTGGTCCTCGACTTTCAATTTCAACCAATTAAGTCCTTAACTTTGTAATTTTAACACAATTTGGTCCTCTGTTTATTTGACCCTTTGTTGACTGTGATTTTTGAGGATATATATGTAATTTCATGGTCCACCGTCGGTTTTTTAAGGTTCTGGTTGCATTTCCAGACCGCACGGTTACATTTGAATCCGCTGTCGAAAGCAATCTACCAAATCCGGTCGCCTTTCTTCATCCTCCATTTGGATTCAATGTAGTTGAGTTCGTACCAGAGCGAAAAAGATGACGTGTTTCCAAGCCAGTGCAACGTCATCCTGGAGGCCTCCACGTGCTCCGACAAGAGCTGAAGGTTCTTCTGGAGATCGTCGATCACAGTCAACAAACGGTCAAATAGATGGAGGACTAAATCGTGTCAAAATTACAAAGTTAAGGACTTAATTGGTTGAAATTGAAAGTCGAGGACCAATTTGTGTATTTAGCTATAGTCGAGGGACTATTTTGGGTATTTACTCATATATATATATATATATATATATATATATATATATATATATATATATATATATATATATATATATATATATATATATATGGAAGGGATCATGTGTATTTGTGGCTTCCCGTGCGGTTGTGCGGTTGATTAGTGTACGTGAGTTTTATACTCAATGTGCGTGAGTCTTGTTCTTAATGTGCCTGAGATTTGTACTTAATGTGCGTGAGTTTTGTACTTAATGTGTCTGAGTATTGTGCTTAATGTGCGTGACTTTTAACACAATCTCACAGGAAGCTATAAACAAAATACATTCAGACCACAACCTCACACACATTAAACACAAAAGTCATACGAAGACGAAGACGTATATGATGAAGAACAGAGAGAGGGGAAGAGATGATTAAGGGAATAGGAAGAGAAGACGAAGACGTAGACGAAGATGTATATGATGAAGAATAGAGAGAGGGGAAGAGAGGATTAAGGGAATAGGAAGAGAAGACGAAGACGTATATGAAGAAGAACAGAGAGAGGAAGAGAGGATTAAGGGAAAATAGAGGAAGAGAAGACGAAGACGAAGACGTATATGTACAAGAGCACATTAACATTACACACTCACGCACATTAAGTACAAATCTCAGGCACATTAAACACAAGACTCAGGCACATTAAGTACAAAGCTCAGGCACATCAATCCCAACTAGAAACGAGATCGAAGAGGCTTGATTCAAGCCCGAGCTCGTGTGCGCCGGCACTTGCGGGCTAAGTGGCCAAGACCTTTGGATCCGTTTTATATATATCAAATAATATTCCAACTAGAAACGAGATCGAAGAGGCTTGATTCAAGCCCGAGCTCGTGCTCGTGTGCGCGGGCACGAATGTCGTCCGGAAATTAGCGGGCTAAGTTATGCCAACTGCAGTCACTTGGGTTCGGCCAAGACCTTTGGATTCGTTTTATATATATCAAATAATATTTTATATACTTGTGTGTGTATATATAAATATTATTTTGCGATATAAAATCGATTTTGGTTCATTATCACCAACACAAAGCTCAGACACATTAAGCACAAGACTCACGCACATTAAGTACAAAGCTCACGCACATTAATCAACCGCACAACTGCACAGAAAGCACCCAATCGCACGTGAACCTTTCACTCTATATATATATACTAGTTTTTTACGCGCATTACGCGATTGGATAATGCCCAATGTTTTTTTTTTTTTAAATAAATAGTTTAAAGTATATCAAGGCAAGATTATATTGGATAATCATATTCATTAAGGATAAATTAGGAAATCTTAAGGAAAAATTAAAATCTATCAATCTGAGCCATTCATTTGATTAAAATATTTGTCCGCCATTTTTTCTACCCATTATATGCCTAACTCTCTTGGGCTCTTATTAGTATAGTAGATATAATTATATATACACTTGCTACAGGGAATAATGGAGTGCTAAGTGCTAGATCATATTAAGAAATCAGTCGTTAGGCGGTGTGAAACAATATAATATAATCCTGGTCCTGCATTTTTAGAGGAGTCCTACTCCAATTAAATCTCATTACTCAAACAACAAACTTCTGAAATCCTTAAAACTTCCGAGATCATTAACGGCAAATTAACGGTGAATTAAAAATTTTAACGGATGGTGTAACGGTGTGTGGGTATTTAAGTAAATTTCATTGTTAAATTTAAATCTGATCAATTTTTTGATTAATCTGAACCATTCATTTGATTAAAATCTGTGACGGACACATTTTCTACCCAATATAGGCCTAACTCTCTTGGGCTCTTATTAGTATAGTAGATATATATATATATATATATATATATATATATATATATATATATATATATATATCCTTTATATAATAAAGCTATATGGTTTGGGAAATAATTAATATTACAATTAATGCCACAACATTCTTTATTATTAAAAAAAAAAAAGCACAACATTTAAAAAATAAAATAGCTAAATATTATATAATCATATAAAAAATATACTTTTGGTTTCAAAAAAATATAAAAAAATATACTTTTGAAAAATAAAATAGCTATATATTATATAATCATATAAACAATGTGTTCAATTAGAGTTTAAATTTACACATACAAAATTTGAAATTTGCTTTCCAAATGTAATTATCTTAGTTATTATTCGTATTGTAAAAATTATAATATAGATGAAATACAATTAAAAATAAATCAATGTAATTATATAAATTCTCTCTATAAGTTTATTTGAATATGCACATAATTAGACATCTTTTATTATATTTAAAAAAAAAACACAACATTTAAAAAATAAAATAGCTATATATTATATAATCATATAAAAAATATACTTTTGGTTTCAAAAAAATATAAAAAATATACTTTTGAAAAATAAAATAGCTATATATTATATAATCATATAAAAAATGTGTTCAATTAGAATTCAAATTCACACATACAAAATTTGAAATTTGCTTTCCAAATGTAATTATCTTAGTTATTATTCGTATTGTGAAAATCATAATATAGATGAAATACAATTAAAAATAAATCAATGTAATTATGTAAATTCTCTCTATAAATTTATTTGAATATGCACATAATTAGAGATTATATTAACCATACGAAATTATAATTTTAATATTAATTTTAATTTTAATTGTAATTTTGTATTCTATAAAAGTAATAAATACTTGACCAATGGAAGCTCAAAAATATTATTATATTAAATAATTTAAAATATTTTAGTTTTTCTATTTTTATTTATATTTATAATAACATAATTTTTTCCCGTGCATCGCGCGGGTGAATTACTAGTATATATATATGGGCAGTGGCGGATCTAGAAAATCATCTGAGTGGGGACGAATATTAAATGATGTTAATGACAAAATATCAAACAACCATAATAAGTTTAAAATACAAAATATATTATAAATTACAATATATTTATGAGAAAATATGAAACATAATCAATTAGATGAAATAATTTGAATAACAATATATTCATAAATACTTTTAAATTTTAATTTCTTTTAGTTAGATCGATTTTTCTATATTAATTCGAATACAATAAAGTGCATTATAAACTTGTATACTACATTAATTAAAGGGATAAAGTACAAATAAGCCACTAAACTATTTGGGAAACATCAATTAAGCCACCGAACTCAAATAACCTTCAAATAAGCCACCGAACCAAAAAAAAAAAAAAAGAGCAATTAATATTTTTAAGAGGTTAATTTTCAAATTTTGCTGACTGGATTGCCACATGTTTATATTTTATTTTATTTTATTTTTTATTATTTTATAATCAAAAGTAAGCAAATTCTCAAATTACCATTGGCTTATTTGTCTAAAAGCCAATGGTAATTTGCAGGCAGCCAATGGTGCCACAGCTGACGCTGTTGGTGCCACAAGCAGTTATGCACGCCAAGGAGTCAAGCACGGCGCCGCCGCACTGGAGGGTGCAAGCGATGGTTGTCTGGCTACAGGTGACGAGGCACTGCCCTAGCTGCGCCGGCTGCGGCTGCCCTCCGCCGTGCACCGTCGGCAGAAGCAATAGCACCATTATTGCCGTCGTTGTACTGGCGGGATTGATCTGAAGAAACCCCATTCTAGATTAACGATGAAAATGGTTTTAATTAATTAATTTTAATTTCTGGGTAAAATGGTAATTAAAATAATAATCCAATGGTAATTTGAGAATTTGCATACAAATAATCCATGTAGATAATAATAATAATAATAATAATAATAATAATAATAATAATAATAATAATAATAATAATAATAAATATTTGGCAATCCAGTCAGCAAAAACTGGAAGTTAACTGGTTAAAAATGTTAATTGTTTTTTTTTTTTCCAGGTTTAGTGGCTTATTTGGAGGTTATTTGAGTTCGATGGCTTAATTTCTATTTCCTAAATAGTTCGGTGACTTATTTGTACTTTATCCCTTAATTAAATTATTTATAAAAACTAGATTAAAAGAGCATTTAATTTGTTAATTAAATGATTCATAAAAAGTAGACTAAAAATATTTAATTTATCTTGTGAAGAAATGAAAGAGATAAAATAATTAAAAGTGTTGCTAATGAGATTTGAACCCATGACATAAGCCTTTTATAACATAAAATTTAGAATTCAACCAACCAAGCTACTCAAACCATTAATATTTTCAACATAAATATAGGTTTTATATAATATTTCATGCTATAGATGTATACATATACATACATATATATAAAGGGGTGGGGTGGGGGGAGTGGGAGCAGATGCACCCACACTGGGTCCGCCGCTGTATATGGGAAGGGTTCAGGTGCGGGGAAGGGTTCCCGTGCGGTTGTGCGGTTGATGCACCTTAAGCATTAAAATGGAGCACCTTAAATACACAAACCACGCACGCACCTTAAGCACACAAACAAAGCACCTTAAGAACACAAACTACACACCTTAAGTACACAAATCACGCATATTAAGCACACAACAAAGCACCTTAAGAACACAAACCACGCACCTAAGATTTTAAAATGGCTCACCTTAAGTTTCACACAACTGACTCACCTTAAGCATACAAATCACGCACCTTAACACAGTTCGAAGGAGGAGGCAGAATAACCATATTTCCAGATTGCGAGATGATAATGGAGATTGGGTTGAACGAGGTAATAATTTCGACTCTCTGGTCACCTCTTACTTTGACAAATTGTTGAGCCCTGTTGAGGGTTGTATGGAACCCATTCTTGATAATATTGTGCCTAAAGTTTCTCTGGCACAAAATGTTGTATTGGGTAGGAGGGTGGTTTTGAAAGAAGTCAAGGATGCTCTCTTTGCTATGAAACTTGATAAATTCCCTGGCCCTAATGGCTTGAGTCCGGGATTTTTCCAAAGTTTCTGGGATATTTTGGGTCCTGAGATGTTGAATTTCTGTAATGAATGTTTTAGATCAGGTTCCCTTCCGAGTCAGCTAAATCTTACTCAGATTGTTCTCATCCCTAAAAAAGCTAAACCTGAGTGTGTGGGAGACTTACGCCCCATCGCCTTTTGCAATATTTTATATAAAATTGTGTCGAAGGTTCTTGCAAACCGTCTCAAACCTTTGCTTAATTCCCTTGTTTCTGAGTCTCAAACAACTTTTATTCCGGGTAAGTTGATTACGGATAATGTAATGGTTGCGTATGAGGTCAATCACTATTTAAAGAGGAAAGTCCAAGGAAAGATTGGCTTCGTAGGGGTCAAGCTTGATATGAGCAAAGCATATGATAAGGTTAGATGGGAATTTCTAAGGGCTGTCCTTCACAGAATAGGTTTCTCAGAGTGGGTGGTGCGGTTTGTCTGGGAGCTAATTTCCTCAGTTGAGTATAGATTCCTTCTTGAAGGGAGGGAAGTTGGAGCTGTTACACCTAAGAGAGGTTTGCGTCAGGGTGACCCTTTATCCCCTTACTTGTTCATACTTGTTCTGGAAACTTTCCATTCCATTATTCAGAGTAAGGTTAGGGAGGGCCTTCTTCATGGTGTCTTGGTTGCTAGGGGTGCTCTCATTATTACCAATCTGTTCTTTGCGGATGATTGCTTCATTTTTTGTAGAGCCTCTCAATATGAATGCACTGTTCTAAAAAATATTATTGAGTCTTTCTCTGAAGGCTCTGGACAGTCTATCAATACTGCAAAATCCACTATCTCTTTTAGTAAAAATGTTCTTGGGGACCTTAGAGAAGTTGTGTGTGCTAGCTTGGGTACGAGGGAAGGCGGTTTGAGTGGTAACTACTTGGGTTTGCCCTCTCTAATTGGTAGAAATAAGAGAGAAATCGTGGGTTTCATTCGTGATAAGGTTGTGGGTAGGATTAAGAGTTGGACTGCTAAATTTCTGTCTAGAGCTGATCGTGAAGTCCTTCTCAAGAATGTCATACAAGCCATCCCTTCGTATGCTATGAGTGTTTTTCTTATCCCGGTTGAGTTGGGGAATGAGATTGAGAGAACGATGAATGCTTATTGGTGGGGATGTGAGGGGGAGAGGAGTAGGGGCATTAGATGGAAGGGTTGGGAAGGTTTATGTAGACCGAACTATTGGGGAGGCTTGGGCTTTAGGAGGATACCGGAGTTTAATATCGCCCTTTTGGGTAAACAAGCGTGGAGATTGATCCATTATCCTAAGCCTCTTCTTGCTAGAGTCTATAAGTCCAGATATTACCCGAATCATGACTTTTTTAATGCTAAGTTAGGGGGGAATCCTTCTTTCATCTGGAGGAGTATCCTTGAATCTCAGAATGTGCTTAGAAGTGGTGTTAGATGGAGAGTGGGTGATGGTGCCTTTATTTCAGACTAGGACATGGAGCTGCTTGAAGACATCTTTGCTCATGAGGATGTTGTGCTGATTCGAAATATCCCTATTGCTGAGGACAAACAGAAGGACAAACTAATCTGGATGGAGGAGAAGAAGGGTGAGTATTCTGTTAAGAGGTGCTATAGGAAGCTTCAGGGATCTCTTAATTCCCAACATACTCCCTTCTGGACTACCATGTGGAAGATGAGGCTGCCTCCAAAAATTAAGGCCTTTATGTGGCAGTTGTGTTCTGAACTCTCTCCCAACTGCTGATCTGCTAAGATCGAGACTTGTCCAGGTTCCTTCGATTTGCCCTCTGTGTGCTTATGATGACGAATCGATTTTTCATCTCTTTGTGCGTTGCCCTTGGGCGAGACAATGTTGGGACTGTGTTGGTGGAATTGACTACTCGGGCAGCCTTGCTTTTGATGAGTGGATGGAATTGCAATTTAGAACTCTCCTAGCTAATCAGTTGTGTCTCTTGATCACCATCTGTTAGAAAATTTGGAGTGCACGTAATGAGAAGGTCTGGAATCAGATCAATATTCCGGATTATGTCATTGTCCGAGAGGCGCAGATCTTCCTCCAAGAGTGGCAGACTGTTAATTTTGGGGAGAGACAGGCCCCTAACAACTCAACCGATCACACTGTGCGATCACTCCCCCAACTGGTTGGAAAAAGACGAATGTTGATGCAGCTTTGGACTCTACCAATAACAAGATGGGCTTTGGGCTGGTTTTTAGAGATGCTGATGGTTCCTTCATTGTGGCCAGACAGGTGCCTTGCCGTGGTGTCTATAAGCCGGCAGAAGCTGAGGCAATAGGCGTGAAGGAGGCACTGAAGTGGCTTAAGGAACTAAATGAGGACTTTGTGGAAGTTGAATCTGATTCCCTGAAGGTGATCACAGCTATCCAGAATTTTTTGTTGTTGACATCGTTTGACCTTATCATTAATGACATTAGAAAAATAGCTAGTGATTTTGTTAATCTTAGCTTTTTGTTTGCTAAACGATTTGCGAACAAGGTGTGGTCCATTTCCTTGCTAGGGAAGCCTTGCTCAAGTCTGATCGTGAGGACTGTTTCTTGGTCCATTTTCCTTCACTTGTTCATGTTTTGGAGTTTGACTCTATTTAAGTAATGAATGTTTTTCCGTTTTCAAAAAAAAAAAAAAAAACAACGCACCTTAAGAAGGAAAATCACGGACCTTAAGTTTCAACAACTACTCACATTAAGTACAAAATCCACGCACCTTAAGTACAAAACCCACGCACCTTAAGCTAAAAAATCATGCACCTTAAGAAGGAAAATCACGCACCTTAAGTTTCAAAATACTCACATTAAGCGTGCAATCCATGCACCTTAAGCACAAAACCCACGCACCTTAAGCACAAAAACTACGCACCTTAAGAAGGAAAATCACGCACCTTAAATTTCAAAAAATTAAATACTCACATTAAACATACAACCCACACATCTTAAGCACAAAACCCACACACCTTAAGCACAAAACCCACGCACCTTAAGCACAAAACTACCAAATTTCACCTGTAAATTTGAAGTATTTTAAGAGTTCTTGAATTCCGAAGTTGACTGTTTCTATAGGCATAAATTTTCCTATACTATTTGAATTTTCTTGTTGTGCCTTAGTTTGATTCGATACTCTTGCGTGTCTTGATTATTATTTATATATTGAAGGAGGTTATATAAAAGAAAGAGCGGAAAAGAGACAAACAAAAAGAGAGTAATATATTGAAAATAAAGAAACACAGCATAAGGAAGGGGAAAAATATAAGGATGTAGGGATTCTTGATTTTTGAATTCTTGACATTTATGATATGAACCTAGTTGTAGGTTCAAGTAAAATAGAGTCTTGTCCCAAGATTTCTCTCAATGCAAGGATAGAGATGGATCAAAAATACCTTAGACCTCACATGAAACCCTTAGTCCCGAATCCTCAAAGACTTAGAAGAATCCCGTTGTAGCTTCAAGTACCTCGATGATGCAATCTTCAATCAACTAGAGTCGGATCTAGTTTCCTTCGATTCAAGAACGAGTCCACGTACCTAAATCTAAGGTTGAAGAAAGGAAGAATGATTCGAGTCCACGAATCAATTTGCTAGTTCATTCCACGAACTAGCCACTAATTGAGTCCACAATTAGCAATAAGGTTTCTTACACAAGTGTAAAGAAAAACTTAGGAATTTTATTGAATGAAAGCCTCCCATAAAACTGCTATGGTTGTGCCCTATTTATTTATAGGTATAGGGGCAGCATTGTAATCCTAAATACAATAGGAAAAAGAGTCTTAAACCTAATCTAGAAAGTAAGTAAAGATAGTCCTATTTAGAAAGGAATTTAAGGAATCCTTTCTAAATACAAACTAGTGTTTTCTCTTTCATGTCAAACAATTTAAACAAATGATGGGAAAAAATAATAGGGCTGATTTGGGCCTAATTTAATCACCAAAATCAACACTTAAATGAGTTAATACCATCTAAGGTCCTCCGAGTATAATGGTTTTGCCACGTTTAGTCCTAAACTTGCTTGAATTCGAGCAAATAATTGCCCAATTATCCGTACAGTGCGTGTGCAATGCACGTGCGAACTCTGAAAATTTTAAGAAATGAAAATGTTTACAAGGGTGTGTTTGGTACCAACATTGGAATTGAAATGGTAATGAGAATCAACTACTTGGTTATGGTAATGAGTTTAAGAAAGATGAGTCACTTTGTTTGATAATAAATAGGAATTAGAATCAAAATAAGTAAATAATTAACATATTGTGATTTACCAGGAGCTATATTGCCAAAAGAACCAGCAATTATTGAAATTGTGTTGGGTTGTCCATGCTTGTTCAACATTCTGGCTAGGTCAAAATCTGCAATTTTGGCATTGAACTCAGAATCTAAAAGTATATTGCTAGATTTCACATCTCTATGAACAATGGGTGGCGAGCAGTTTTGATGCATATAGTAGAGACCCTTAGCAGTTTCAATCGCGATACGCATCCTTTTAGGCCAATCAAGGATTAATTGTCTTTGAAATGAACCCGAATTGCCAGCTGATCTTCTTTTCGAGTGAAGCCATAGATCCATGCTGTGATTTTCCATGTATTTGTATACAAGTAGCTTTGATTCTTCACTTGAGATGCAGCAAAGGAGCTTCACTATGTTGGTGTGGTGAATCATGCCCAGTGTCTCAACTTCTGCTATAAATTCCTTCTCAAGCTTCTCGTCCAAGTTATTCGACTTTCAAATTTAACCATCCGTGATCCAAGTTAACCACCCATGGCCCGGACCATGGTTGGTTAAAATTTAATAGTTAAAGGACCATGGGTGGTTAAAATTTAATAGTTAAAGGACCATGGGTGGTTAACTTGGACCACAAATGATTATATTTGAAATTCGAAGGACCACAAATGGCCAATTTGAAAGTTTAGGACTAAATGTGGCAAAATCACTATACTCGAAGGACCTCAGATGGTATTAACTCCTATAATAAGCCTTGAGTTCTTCTTCATCTTTTGCAATTAGGTTTGACTTGGATTTCCACCATCTTTGAACATAACCAATGAAGAGTTGTCTTAATTGTTTGGACTTGGACCTTGTGATTGGTCCAATTGGTACTCTTAATGGATCTTCAGTAGGCTGGGATGCATCAATTTATATCTATACTTTTTGTTTTTCTAGCTCTCAATTTCCTTTCCTAGAACTCTAATACTAATTAGATATTCTTTGTGTTAGAAAAGAATGCATGGGTCTCGTAAAAGAACCCGAGACACAGAAAAATAAGGGAATGCTTGATCACAATTTTCAGGCGTGAGACAGGTCACTATAATAAAGTTTATGATTTTCCTTAGCAAGCAACAAATGTAAACAAAATAGAGCTTTTGAGATAGAAGAAGAATATCAAACTTTTTAGGTTTGCTTTCTTGAAAAGTTCACCAAGGTAATAACTTGAAATTTTTGTCTATAGAAAAACATTCTCTCGTAAGTACTGTAGTTACTTAGTCAAGAATAGAATACACTCCATGTTGGAAACTAATGGACATCCCTTCTTAAATCTTCTTAAAGACAAGAGTAATGAAGAAGGTTATAGGAAGTTTTTGTAACTTCCACAATCATTATTCTCAAATAGATCATCAATTACACAAGCTTTGATGAGACTAGTTTTAGAGGGCCCTAGAGAACTCACAAATACACACCAAGTGCACGAAAAAGCCAAGCTTTATTAATAATGGTCTAGGTGCTTAATCTCATCCACCCTTGGTCATATTTATTTAGGGGATGGTTGGAATTCCTTTCCTACTTTACAAGGAATAAAAATCCTAATCAAACTATGAATATGAAGGTTTACTTGAATACAAAGTAATGTGCTTTTAGGAAACTAACTAAATAAGTAATAACTAACTAAGAGATACGAGTAAAACAACATAATAAAAAGTTATCTTGGATAATGTGGATCGAACTCCTCCTCTTAAGCTACACTTGGACTTTCTTGAATGTCCCACAAATCATTAATTAAATTGTCTTCAAAGTTGGGTCAAATATAGAAACAATTAATTCCTTTTTGCCCATCATTTTCGTTTACTAAATTAAGTGTTCTTGAATTATCTTGTTCTTTAAATTTAGCTCCCAAATCTTTCTGAAATAAAGGCATTCCAAAAAGCTCGTAGTCTCCTAGCTTAAGCTCGTGTAAGAGGTCCTATACATAAGACTAAAGGGTCTTGATTGTAAATTCGGGGCCTCCATCAGCCTTTCAAGCATAACTGCAACCTGAGTGGCCTCGATAAAAAATGCGTTTATGATCAGGGTGTTCCCACAGGTTACTTTTGGCTTCTTTGTGTGGGGATCCATTTTGGTATCACTGGCTTTTTCTTTCCCGCGAGCCTCGGGAAGTCCCCCCCCTCCCCCCCCCCCCCAATAGAGAAATCTTAGGTAGAACTGACTGGCCACCCGACTTTGTGGTCGACTCTTCAAAGGCATCTTCCAACCCTAATGGAGGCCTAATTGACGATCAAGATCCTTTGGGGACTTACGTGGAAGACCTCTCACATCAGCTCATGCTAGGATAATACAAGTTGATTGGAATGCCTTAATTCATAAAGACTGAAAGCTAAATTAAGTGAACAAGATAATTCAAGAACGCTTAATTTAGTAAACTAAAATGATGGGCAAAAAGGAATTAATTATTTCTATATTTGACCCAACTTTGAAGACAATTTAATAATGATTTGCGGGTCATTCAAGGAAGCCCAAGTGCAGCCTAAGACGGGGAATTCGATCCACATTATCCAAGATAACTTATCCTTATATTGTTTAATCTTATCTCTTAGTTAGTTTCCTAAAAGCACATCGCTTTGTATTCAAGTAAACCTTCATATTCATAGTTTGATTATGATTTTTATTCCTTGTAAATTAGGGAAGGATTTTGGCCATCCCATCAATAAATATGAGCAAGGGTGAACGAGATTGAGGGACCTAGACCATTATTAATAAATCTTGGTGTTGGGCATCGGCCAGGTTTGTCGAATTCAGCCCCTGCTAGATTCCAAGTGTGGTGTTATGGCTTATCATGGAAGGATGTGGTTAAATGGTTAATGTCCACCTTTTTATCACCAATTGGTTTTAAGTAGGATATGTTAATTAGATATAGCCAAAGAACTCTGTGGTTAAGCGTGTTTGACTTATATCAGTTACAGGATGGGTGACCCACTAGGAAGTATAGTGCATTGTTGAGATCCACGGCGAAAGCTGAGTCTAGTCCCAGATGGGATGTGGGCGTGGGTCGGGCCAAGTCTAGTCTTAGGAGGGGGATGATGGGCATGTAGGCTAAGGGCCAAGTTAGGCATGCTGCGTAACTGGTCTTGGTGTTCAAAGGTTGCGACAAGAGGGGTATTGTTGGGCATCGACCGAGTTGGGCGAGTTCAGACCTTGCTCGATTCAAGACGTGTCGTTGTGGCTTACCATGGAGGGATGTGGTTAAATGATTAATGCCCACCCTCTTATTACCAATTGGTTTTAAGTAGGATTTGACAACTAGATAGCTAAACAACTCCGTGGTTGAGGATTTACAGCAGTTGGGTGACCACATGGAAGTAAGCATAGTGCAACGCTGAGATTCATCACTTGGCTTTTACGTGCACATGGTGTGTACTTGTTAGTTTTCTAGGACTCTCCAAAACTAGTTTCATCAAAGCCTTTGTGTAACCAAGGTTTCGTATGATAGTGGTTTGCAACCTTGTAGAGAGATTGGTGGAGACACACTGTTGGTTTTTTTGGTGTGCAAGTCATTGAGAGTGAGGTTTAATATACACCTAGTTTCTTCGAAAGCCTTGCCAAAAACGATTACAATAATTTGTCATTGAATTCGTTTTTCAACTAAACTCTATTCCATTCACTTGTGGGACATTCATATCAAACCCCAGACTTGTAAGGAAAGACAAACGACAATATTAATTTTACCTCTAACTTGAAGGTCGATTAAAGTTAAACTAGAATGGCCGATGGAGTAGGTGCTTTTGGTTTGGGAATATATTTTTCCTCCCGATCATAGTTGGGATCCTCTAGGTTCGTAGCACAGTATGCCTCAAGAGATAAAAAAAATCCGAATACTCATAGAATTTTAAGGAGATGACTTCCTCAAAATGACTTGAGGGAAGAGTTGATGGATTATGATAATAATGTCTCCTATACTGTGACATCCAGAGATTGGGGAAGAGAAGTGCCCAATCATAATGTACAGAGACGAAACGATTTTTCCAGCCGTTATTATTCTTAGGAAGGCTAAGAATACTGCAAGTCGGTTTGTGAGCTTAGATTATCAAGAAACCCTCATTGAACTTCAATGACAATTCCTGAACACTGGAGAGAAAATGGAATAGCTCAGTAGTGCACAACACTTAATGACAAGTGCATATTTGCGAGAAGTAGGCAAACATGTGATGTGCGTTCGGTGCAATTTGCCCCTACAATACCTTGTAATAGCAAAGGAAAGCTTCGAGGAACGAGAAGAATGAGAAGTGGATTGGAGCCTTTAAGGAATCTACATGGAGACTGATCCACTTCTCTTGGTGACGCTTGATATTGTTTCCTAGGCTGCGACAGGTGTCATAAGTTACTCGCCCCCGTAGTAGGTCGGAAAGGTTTTCAAAATCCATTATCGTGAGGAGGGGTTGATAGCCTTCAACCACCCCTATATTGAGGTAACAATGATAACCGCTAGCTAGGGTCGAGGGGTTGATAGAAGAGGAGGGTTGAACGATTGTGAAAATGGGTTGATCAGGGGCTTCGTGTGCGCGAAAGGCTCTTAGCGATTAACAATCGAGTCACGCCTTGCTCGAACAAGTTTTCTATTTCGTTCCGCCATCTCAGTTCCACTTCCACAAACCCACACCTAAGTAGAGACAATGAGACAACGAATGTATGAGGCCGAGGATGTCGTAAAATCATTAGTTGAGACGCTAAATGATCTAAAATTGACTTCAATATTCTCATAATTAGCCACCATAGCGTTTTGGCTATCACATTTTCTTTTTTTGAAAAGATAAAATGGAGGGATGTGTTTAGAATAAAGCTGAGCTAATAAGGTTATGATTAAGAATGTAGAAAAGTAGTGGAGAAGGAAGCTTATTGGTGATTATGGTAGACCAACGGTTGGAGAATTTTGATTACGTGCGAGAGCCTTTAATTCTTGGGTTTGTGCAAGGTGATTATGACCCACCATAATTGTCCTATTTATAAGCAAATCACATGCGGGAATTTGAAATGTTAAGGCTCGTATCCCAAGGGAACCCTGTAACGTGACACGTGTCCAAGTCAGACACGTGTCACCCTCTTGGCCTCTCAGTACGGTCAGGGTCAGGAATAATACTTAACCTACGACCGCATATTCATCTTATAGGAGGGATACACTTGTCATTCTGTTTTGTCTTGTCACCCTTGATCAGTGCGCTTTGGACAGATAGTGTGACTAACCTTATGCTTGTTAGCAATCCACCATGTGTAGCCAAACGAAGGAAGCCTAACATGTGTCCGGAAAAACTATACTGTACACTTGTCTATTCGATTTTCCTACCGCCCACATTGAGGCTATAACTCATGACCTCCCATATGAGAAAGTCACTTCGTGTCACTAGACCACAAGACTATTAATATTTTTGAATTTTTATTTAATTTTAAAGTAGTACCTTTTTATTTTTACTTTAGAAAATATTTAATTTTGTTTAAAAAAAAAAAAAAACTGACAAGAAAAATCTGTAGAAGAACCATTGACCGAGCCATTAAGAGTCGAACTTGTTTCGTTTACCGAACTACGTGCTCAGAAGTCACAAAGATGGTTCACGAACGGTTGGGCCCTGACCACTTTAGGCACTTGACAATTTGACCCACTGGCCACTGCCTTTCAGATGGCGAACCTGTGGCTGGCAGCTGAAACGATCCACATACGCACCTTTTCCTCTCTCAAATTCCAAACCCCTTTTTCTTGCACCCAATTTTAACGGGCACCATTGATTTGCCGCTCTCTTGCCTCCCAAACGAAGGTCCTGTGTTATGGGGTTTAGGCTGCCCCTGAAATGGGGTCTCTCAGTTCAGCCCCCTTTCTCCACCAAGTCATCATCGTATTGGCTTTCTTCAAATTCATGTGAGTTTTTATATCAACACACTAAATTTATGTTCCTTGTTAATGCTGTTAGTTTAAATGCATAAATTTATTGTTTTTGGACTAAAGGTTGAACTCACAAGTGCCAAAAAGAGGGGGGTTTTGTTGGGTGCTTGGGGAGGTGGGGAAAATGTGCTAAATTTGGACAAATTCAGTGATGAGGCAAGGTTTATCTTCATCTGCATTTTTATATCATAGGTTGTAAGGTTGTTACATGGCTGCAGTTGGTTTTGGTTGATAGTTCTCTCTTTTTTTTTTTTTTTTTTTGTCCACTCTAATTTATTCATAGTATCTGTTCAACAATTATGCCAACCCGAACTGGGATTCTAACCTCGGACCTTTCTTATGAAAAGTAACGGTCATGCCATCAGAACACAAGGTGTTTAGCGTTGATAGTTATGTTTTGACAGCATTGTTTGTTGTGTAATGTCCATCATTCAACTGACACTATAGCATTCAATTAGATCAGAACTTAGGAAGGGTGTAAAGAGGATACCATACTTACCCCAGTAACCCCACCAAATCCACATAACCAATATTTTCCTTCACTCAAAGGAAAGAGTTGAGTTATATAAATTTGATGCTGATGATACGAAATTAATAAGAGGAAAAGATTGTAAATGAAGTTTATATTAATTCATAGATGCAGAGCCTTTGAATAGAAGTGAGTTATTATAAAGAGTAAACTAAGCTTAAGATTTGAGAGTGCTAGTATGTAAGTAGACAAGAATGACTGAAAGAGAGTGTCTGTAGCTGATTCTTTGGCAGCTTTATACAACTGTATTCATCTCTTTTTGGCCGTAATTTCTCCCTAACTTTGTGTGGTTACCTTCTAGTAAACTGGGGATTGAGTTATTTCTCTTCTTAGTTGTTTTCACTTGACTGATTCTTCCCTTGTAATAGTCAGATAATATCCCAGTAGATGCAAATGGAAATTCACTCACCTTCTAATTCCAAGTTTAGGCAAGATGCCCTTTACATCACAGAAACATAGTTGTAAATCCTCATTCATATGGAAAAATGTCGGATTAGCATCTGTCAGTTAACCAAGTTTATGCATCTACATGTTTCTATCATCTGGATTATCTGCTACTCCTTTATTTTCTGTAAGTGGCATTATGTACAAAGAATCGGCCTTTTCAGTGTTGCCTGAAGCCCTGACTCAACTCCCATTTCCAGTTGATGTGTAAATATACAAAGATAATGAAAGCTTTAAAACTTGCCTTCCATTTTTTCTGACCTAACGTAGTGAGAACTACCATTGGCTCTGATGGACATATTTTCCATGTACAACCGTGTAACTTGCAAAGCAGTAAATTTAGCTATAAGCTGATCTAAAAATTGTCTTCCTTTTTTTTTTTTTTTTCAATTAATTATCTGTTTTTATTTCAATTAAAATAGTCAAGGGAAGGGAGACTTTATACAATTCATTAAGGACTTCTCCATCTTTTATCAATGGGGAGAATGATGCTTCGCATAGTGATCCTCTCAAGGTGTGGACTTGCTTATCTGATGCACAACACTGTGAAAATGACGACTCTTTAACCGAAGTGAAGGTTCTATTCTCATCTTCTTTGACATAGAGTAATGCCTCAAAAGTTCTTCATATTTGCTCTGTTATTATCCTCCCAGTTTATAAAATTGAAGTTTGATCTTATGTTTACAGATGGGAATTGGCAGAGGGTCTCAAAGTGGATTATACACCAGGACCTGCAACAATGTTGATATGTCAGTGCAGGAGGATAAGTTGCCATTCCTTGAATCATCCAAAGCAAAACATTTTGGTTTTCTGATGCAAAATCTTGAGATGCTGGAGCATATTTTTGCTGACTCAGATGGCGTTAGACTGGAAAGAGATATTCTTGTGCAACTAGAAAGGATTGGAGCTCTAGAATTATTCCATACCTGTCTTGAGAGGACACTAAAATCTTCGACTTCCTCCAATTTGACCGATGTGCCAATTGAGCTTGTTGAAGAAATTCAGGAGGATGGTCTTGTGAATGTTAATGTGGATAAGAGTTTTGTTTCCTCTGGAAAAAGACAAGAAAGGGAATCAAGGAGAAAGAGACAACCCAAGAATACCAGAGGCGTTAAAGTAGAACTACTGCCAAAAAGATTCGAAGATCCAAGACAGCCAAAGTTATCTTCTGGAAAAAAATTAGGAAATTCTAGAAATAGACGTCAGAGTATCGCTAAAAATGAAATAGAAATGTCAATTGGTATTAAGGTTGTTTCCAGTTTTGAAAAAATAAAAAATTGCTCTAGTTTTCTGGATTCAAAGCAGGTTTTGATGGTTATACTTTGTGATAATACAGGTGGTTGCCGAACTGGAGAGGTTAAGATCAGTACTGGAAGAAGAAACTGGCCGGGTAGCTAGCTCAAGTGCCTGGGCTAAAGCTGCTGGTCTGAGCCAAAAGATCTTGCAGCAGCGTTTACATTTTGGTTGGTATTGTAGGGATGAACTTCTAAGAAGTACAAGGTCCTTAATCATATATCTTGCCAGAAACTACAGGGGATTTGGTGTGGCATTTGACGATCTAATCCAGGTTAGTCAAGCTTGAATTAATTGGATTTTTTTTTCTATGTAAGAGTTCTTTAAAAAGTTACAGCTAATAATTTTTAATCCTCAATATTTATCCTATTGAGATTCAAGTGTAAGCTATTATCAGAATCGATGCAAGAATTTCCATCATTATGCAGGAATTCACTTAGCGTGAATTTGTGAAGTTCGGAAACTCTTCAAACACATAATAATCTTGACGTCTTGTATTGTAATAATCTCTCTGATCTAAACTTAGGGTGTGTTTGGTTCATGGGGTTTTAGACACAAGGAATGGGAATGAAAGTCATACACATTGTTTGGTTGACAACTTTTTAAAACATAGGTATATGATTTTTTTTGAAAAACACAGGTATAGGATTTGATTATCCCTATAATTAAAAAACTCATTACCTAATTTAAATCAAGTATGATTCAACATTATTGTTTTGATTTTTTGTTCATATTGGTATTTTGGAGGTCATCATATTAGGATCAATTGCTTTGATTTCCAGCCTACTACCAAACATGCAAAATACTTTCATTGAAACCCATTCCAATTACTAAGTATTTGATTCCCATGTTTGAAACACACCCTTTGTGTTGTTCATTTTATGTCAACCATATATCATCTACAGGCAGGGAATATGGGTGTCCTAGAAGGTGCTGTAAGATTTGACCACACGAGGGGATACAAATTCTCAACCTATGCCCAGTATTGGATAAGGAGATCGATGTCGAAAACTGTAGCAAAGCATGCTAGAGGGATTCGAATTCCTGTATGTGGTTTTCTTCGTTGTGAGTTTTCTCTCTTTCTCAGTTCATGTGGAATTACAAAGCTTAGTCTCATTCTCTGAAACATGATTTTCCTTGCAGATCAAATTACGTAAATCAATAAATAAAATACAAAAAGCTCGAAATGCTTTGAGTAGCACCCGTGGAAAATTTCTAGGTGAAAGTGAAATTGCAGAGTTCACAGGTCTTTCCACGGAAAGAATTGCATTGGCCAACAACCGACTGAGAGTTGTGGGTTCAGTTGATCAGAAAGTTGGAGACTGTATCAGTGTCAAATTCATGGTATGGCTCAGAATTTCTGTTTTCTCTCCCTTAAAAAAAAAATTGTCTCACAATATGTTACTGGGGATATGCGGATCATTGTGACCTGTAGGGTGTTAGAAAGCTAAAAATATCAGGAAATTGGCCTCAAAATTTGGTTGAAAACCTTACATCTTTCTTTTCACTTTTAGTACATTTTAAGAGTCCCACATTGATAAAATAAGAGAGAACATATGGGTTTATAAGGCTAATTGATTGGATTCAATATTTTAGTGTGGTTTGACCCATGTGCATTGTAGCTCAATTGATTGATCCTAGCCTAATCTTAGATTATTATAACATAGTATCAAAGCCTGTTCGGCCTAATTTGTGTTCACCTTGTTGTGCTTTCGTAAGCCCGTGAGAACATATGGGTTTATAAGGGCAATTTATATTGACTCTGGATCGAAACAACGAGGTACACAATTCATACTCGTAAAGTACAGAATTTTATAACACAAGAACAAAAAAATCACAACACAAAACAAATACACATGTTATATATTTACTTATTTTTCAAATCTGACTTAGGTACATAATTTGTGTTCATAGGCACAGAACTTCACAACACAAGATATAGAAATTCATAACATAAGACACAATTACTAATTTGTTTCAGGTACTGAATTTCACAACACAAGATACAAAAACTCACAATATAAGACACATACACATGCACCAGAACCCTGGTCCATGGTATAAGGATTGGTTTATAAGGCTAGTAGGCCTTAGCCAACTTAGCCATAGGTCATTGGCATGCTTGAAATAACAATAATGTAAGATTCATGAGAAGCATGTATGTAAGAAAATTCAGCAAAAATTGACTAGGCAGCCCTTGTTTGGCAGGAGTTTACCCCAGATACATCAGCAATCTGTCCAGAAGAAGCTGTGATGAGAGAGTCCATGGTAAATAAAATGTATTTACTTCTCAAAGATTTGATGCCTATTGAGAGACAGATATTGATCTTCAGGTTTGGTCTTGGAAATATTCCACGCAAGTCGCTTGAGGAGATTGGGAGGCTTTTTGGTGTTAGCAAAGAGTGGATTAGAAGAGTAGAAAGTAGAGCACTCACAAAACTTAGAAATCAGAATTCTCTTCACGATTTTAGCCGCTATCTGCATATATAGTATCAAGCCCATTGTATTGTATTGTTGTGTTATGTGCTATCCAAATAATTAGTACGGAGTATTTGAATAAAATTTTCACAATACAAAGTGCGGATGACCCTGTTTGGTAAATGACTGTTGGTTGTTAGTTGTTAGCTGATTGGTTAATTAGAGGGTATAATTAATTGATAATATTAGCTAATTGTAGAAACGTGTTTGGTAAATTAGCTGATAGTTGTTTGTTATACTTTCTTTTCTCAAAAAGCTAATTGAAAAAGTTGCTTTGAGTAATTTTTTTTTTTTTTTTTTTTTTACAAACTTTGAGTAGCTTTTTGAATTTTAGCATTTTGAAGTTACAAAAAGTTAATTAACCAATAGTGGTTAAATAAGACAAAATTAATTGATAAGCTAACTATTTTACCAAACAGGACATATATGTTTCCATCTTAATTCTTAATACCATTTTATGGGGGTTGTAATAGGGGTTAGTGGGCCCCACACCAAACTTACAAAGCATTTTGGATAGGGATGGCAATGTGTCCCGTTCTCGTCGGGGATTCCCGTCCCCGTAGGGGATGGGGACGGGGACGGGGACGGGAAAAAATATCGGGGATCGAGGACGGGGACGGGGAATTTGTGAAATTCCCCGGCGGGGATGGGGACGGGGACGAGAATACCCCTCCGCAAAGCATTTTGGATAGGGATGGCAATGTGCCCCGTCCCCGTAGGGGATGGGGACGGGGATCGGGGACGGGGACGGGGATGGGAAATTTGTGAAATTCCCCGGCGGGGATAGGGACGGGGACTGGGATACCCCTCCCCGCCCCCGAAAAATAAAATATATACATATATGCCTACGGGGACGGGAAAAAATATCGGGGATCGGGGACGGTAAATTTGTGAAATTCTCCGGTGGGGATGGGGACGGGGACGAGGTTACCCCTCCCCGCCCGGCCCCCTAAAAATAAAATATATACATATATGCCTACGGGGACGGGGTAAAATATCGGGGATCGGGGACGGGGATACCCCTCCCCGCCCCGCCCCTGAAAAATAAAATATATACATATATGCACACTGTGTTTTATTAGTATATATATATATATATATATATATATATATATATATATATACACTGTGTTTTATTAGGATTAGGAATAATTAGATTATATTACTAGTTTTATTAGATTAGATATTATATATTAGAATTAGGAATTAGATTATTAGTTTTATTAGATTTTACGTTAATTCTGGAAAAATTATAGTTTTTAAAATAAGGTTATTATGACTTATGAATTTCAATTTTTTTTCTTTTTAATTTTTAAAAATTATATTAATTTTACATTTTAACTATGTATTGATCGGGGATGAGGATTCCCCGTCCCTGCCAAATTCCCCGCGGGGATGGGGACGGGGAATTTTTTCAATTCCCCGCTGGGGACGGGGACGGGGTCGGGGTAGCGAGGACAGGGACGGGGAGTATACTCCCTGCCCCCGCCCCGTCCCGTTGTCATCCCTAATTTTGGACATAATTTTTAGAGTTAATTACCGATTTGGTCCCTTGACTATGAGGATTTCACCAATTTGATCTTCGACTACCAAAATTCTCGTTATGTTGCGACTGGCAACGACCATATTAAAAAATTATTATATTTGTATATTATCCTATTAGTTTAAATATTTTTATTTTATTTTTTATTCACTTTAATTTTTTAAACAGTTTTATAGTTTAATTTTTAAACAATTGATTTTATTTTTAAGCAATTAGTAATTTAATTTTAATTTTATAGTTTTCATTTCAATTAAATGTATGTATGTTTATTTTAAATAATAAAAATATATTGTAGTTAAATGTTGTATCCATAAAAAACTAGAAAAAAAAAACCTAAAATTAATGGGAAGAAGGGTTTTGAGATTGAGTAAAATAATAGATGTTGAGCTCACAAAAAAACATGATAAAAAAACCTCACTAATATAATTACTCTACGAGCATCTTAATTTGTGCATTCTTTTTAGGTTTTTGCAGACTAATTAATAATTTATTTCAACATTAATGTACTATAATTATAAGCCATTTCTTTTAATACTTTTCCTAATATAATTTGTATCTAATTGATTTTGAGACTAATATATAAATCATACATTTTAAGATTTGTATCTAATTGTATCTTTTTTTTTTTTTCCAGCCACATACTTAAAAAAAAAAAAACTACCCATAATGAGTACTCCTACTTTTGTTTTACTCAATGAAATAAATGTCTAAAGTATTCTTTGGACAATAAGGATACGATTGATTCGACTGTACGAGGCGTTAGGTGATGGACAATTTTAATTAATGTAATATGTCCTCGCAAGTGCACGAATCACTGTAGTAATAGTGTGCAAAGGCAAGGATCGATCCCACAGGGAATTGATACAGTGCAATTTAATAGCTTGAAATTAAATTGACTTAACAATTTTAAAGTGTTCAAATAACGATCAAATTAAATGCAAAACTAATTAAATTAAAATTCAGGAAGATAATTAAACGAATCGCTAGGAACGAGGAGATCAAATAACAATAAAGATAGAAAAGCCTGGGAAACTCATTGAGTCACCATGATTTACATCCTCCCACATGCTCTGTCGGGTCGGAGTGTGGGGGGCCCTTAGGATTGGGGATTCAGCCTTTTGGGATAAGAAAAACCTAGGAATAAAAATCAGAAACCATTACTAATTCTGTATTTTAAGTCTAATATTACCAACCAATTAAATAAATTAACAGAGAATATTTATGATAAACAATTCACCTCCGTAGTCTGAGGCACTTAAGCAAAGCATTTTGTTGTATCACTAAACTCAGTAACTAAAATAGGCAACAACCAAGCATGAATTTGGAGTTTGAAGAATTAAACTAGCAGTGTTTCACCATAAGAACAAATCCAATTAATGATGGCTTCCTACTAATGTCCCTAATAATAGTAAGTTCAAAAATTAGTAATATGGTACTCAAAGGCTTTAAGAAAACATCATAAATAAGTGCAATAATCCATTGTCTAGTAGCAACAAATAGGCCACTCAACTGCACACCAAAGTGCAATTAGGCCATCGAACTAAAAAAAAAATGCAAAGGCACTATTAAAAATAGTGTTTATCAAATTTTCTACACTTAGTTATTTGCTTGTCCTCAAGCAAAGGCACTATTAAAAAGGAAATAAAAAAACAAAATCAAGTATTAGATCAAACTTTACCCAAATAGTCTTTCAAATTTATTTGCCTCATCAATGCAAAATTAATCTCAACTCAAAGAATGCATAAAACAATTGACTAGAAACTAAAAACTTTAGCAACTAAAATAAATATAAAACTTTAGTGTGCTTTAGCAAAAATTGATGGACAATTTTAAATATAAAAATTGATGGACAAATAAATATAAAAACTTTAGCAAAAATTGATGGACAATTTTAATATATGTCATCGCACGTGTGCTTTAGCAAGAGTCGATCCCACCGGGAATTGATACAATGCAATTTAATTAATTACTTAAAAGAGGGAATTCACAATAAAGTTTCAATTGCAATAAATTAAACTAAATGAAAGCAACTCATGAACATATAATAATCAGAAGCCGATGAAACAGAATTGACAATAAAAATGGATTAACTAAATGAAATTGCAAGGCAAGAAAAATAATTGAATAACTATGAAATAAAATAGCAGGAAATAAAGAGTAGGAACATAAATCAATTACCATTACTTCTTTGCAGATTAGTTAAACTTTCCGAATTGATGTAAACTAAAGCAATTAACAAATAGAATGATTGAACAGCAAAATCAGAATAATAATAACAGAAACAAAGCATTGACGGAAAGAAAAGAGCAAAGAATTTTAATTATGCCAAATTGTCATAGGAAATTGATGCCAAGGACTAAAATATTGAAATTAAGTAAATAACAATAACTAGTGAAGAGAAGAAAAGCAATTGCCGTGTTGGGATTTGGTGGAATTAATTCACAAAACAAATCAAATATTTTAGAGGGTAAAGGGAATGAAGAATTAAAACAATGCTCACAATTTTGGGAAATGAAAACTAAAGCAAAAAAAAAAAAAAAGCTACGAATTAAAAACAAGGGAAAACAAAACAAATTAATAAAGAATACTGATGATGTTATTAATAAAAGAAAATAGAGAGTGCTTATGCCGTGAGAAGCCTGCACCAAATTTGCTTGAATTTGTGCCGAATCTCGCCAAGTTCCGGTCAGCAACTCCACTCGCCCAAAGAATTAATTGCTGAAGGAAAGCATTTCTGTCGTCGCCGCCGAAGAATGCCAACATTGCCGGCCGGAAAACCAAACCCAGCCGTACTGATCGGAATTGCTCCGGGGAGATTGATAATGAAGAACGATCAACCTTGGACTCCTTTTATACTATTCCGGCCCAATCGTAACTCCGCGGATTCGGTGACTGTAGAAGACCTTGGATCAACGGACGCCATTGAAGCTTTTCTCGCCAGTCTTGTCAACACATACAGAATATAGCGGCTCAAGAGTGTCAACACATACAGAAGACAGCAGCTCAAGTGTCCCTTTATTTAACAGATTTATTTCTCTAGTCTCTTCCCAAGTGTAACTAACATAACGGCCTGTCTGTTATAGCTACTGGCAAGCATATATGCTTTGATCTTTGTATTGATAGATGATGATGAATAACAGATTAGTTCTCTTCTTTCTTACCTCTCTGTAAACCACCTCTGTGTGTTTCTTGATATGGTATCAGAGCCCGATCATGGCCTGGCGTACACCGACGGTGAATATGGTTCATTCTTCGATGACTTCGAATCCGGGAATGCCTCCAGTGAACCCAATCCCTATTCCGACTCCAGCTGCAGTTCCTACTGCAAATCCAGTTGCCTTTGATCCAAAGGATCGCACCGATCCCCTATATCTTCACCCTAACGAGAGTTCGTCGATGCAGTTAGTCACAGTCCAATTGGAAGGCCGATCAAACTTCCATCCATGGGCGAGAGCCATGGAAATGGCTCTAAGGTCCAAGAACAAGATGGTGACTGTAGTTGGAACGCTGCCAGCTCCTAGTCCTATTGATCCTAGGTATTTCTACTGGGATAAATGCAATACTATGGTTCTTTCATGGATCCTCAGAGCTCTTTCCCCTACGATTGGTAGAAGTGTATTATGGATCAACACACCAGAAGGTGTTTGGAGGGATCTGAAAAAGAGGTTTAGCCAACAAGATTTGTAACACCCCCGATTTTACCATATTTTTAAAACATAAATGCAAGAGATAAACAATCTAATTATCCATAATCATTAGGCGGAAGCAAGTCTATATGGGGGCATTATGCCACATCTTAAATGCTAAAGATGCACAGGCGGAAAAACTAAACCATTCAACAAAGTATAAAGAGTCAAGGCACACAGGCCGCTCAAAAGGCTCACAGGCCAACAACAAAACGTCTAGACAAGGTGACTAAGCTATCTATCGCTCCAAGTCTAGCTCTCTCGGGCATCTACTCAAAACCTGTGGAACAAGGAAAACATAGCATGAGGATGACACCCGGTCAGCGAACATTGCTGGTAACCCATCAATACGTGTTAAGTAGCATATATAAATAAGTATAAGTCAAAACTATTTTTGAAACGGAATACAGTATATATCATTTCAAAAGCCAAGAGAGAAGTCAACTTCAAGGACTCATTCACACTCTCAAAAGGAAAGGAAATCAACATCCTTACGACATTAACAAGACAAGCATCATGAAAGAGAAAACAACTCAAGATGCATTCTACTGATCACAAAGTAGAATACATCAAGACATGCTCAATAACAAAGAATACACATTCCCACATTGGCAACTACATGCCACAGTGATAACTACATGTCACAAGTATCATAGTTCCAACCTTATGGCTACCCCGACCTTATTTCGGTTCCAACCTTTACTTCCTAGTGCCACCCTATACTTCTGAGTCCAACCTTTTGCCTCCGACGGCCGTCACCCCTGCGCATACACCACCAACATTTCCACCGATCTCTCAGTACACGAGGGTACCATTCATTATCATATCACAAAACCGCCAATCTCGTGAGCAAAGCTCAAGTAACAAACCACCAATCTCAATCATGGCCACACGAGGACCTCATCATTACCAAGAAGATCAAGGCTCAACAATAACCTTAATCAAGTATCAATCAAAGGGTACAACGATTACATTCGTTTATATCATAGGAATCAATCAATGGATCACAACAAAGATATGAAACCATACTCAACAACGAAGGATCACAATCCGACACCAAACGATGGTCAACACAAGTTGCCAATCCCAATAAGAAAGAACAAACCGCACATACTAGCATTTCAACATCAAACTAGCATGCTTATCAAACGGGTAAACCAAAAGTAGTTCTATATAACATTCAAGACTCACAATAGTCCAACGAATCACAAATTCGGACCCATAGCACGATTCAAGACACCAAATCCTACATGGATTCCTAACATACCGTTCTAGACATACGAAACATCAAGAAGACTCACAAATAGCCCAATAAAACAACATCGGGAGGTCAAAACATCAATACCGAGTCAAAAGAATCACGGGGAACAAATTCCCTCCAACAACCATACACGTTCCCCGCGGGTGGAGCTACGGGTAGACAACCACCCGCGGGTACCAAGCCCACGAGATATATGTACCCCGCGGGTGGGGCGGCGGGTAGGACCCTGCCCACCGTTCCGCCCGCGGGTACCACCCTGTACACTAAAATAATCCCTTCGGGGATTTTCAACAACAAGTCCAAATTCAAGTTCAAAACACCCAAAATCTCACACAAAACGACAATATAACTTGAACCCAAGAAATAGCCAAGCAATGGCATTCAAGAACCCTAAGAACAAGCTCTAAACATGCATCACCACAAGACAATGCATCAAATCTCACATTTCAACACAAGAATCACATGTAGAAGCCAAGAATTCATCACACAAGTAAGAAATTAGGTTTTGTAAAGCATGAGTTACCTTTGTAGCTTAACAATCCAAAAACAACGCCAACCTTAGGCTAGGCTCAACTCATAAGCCAATCTATCAAAAGGGAACCTGCGAATCAAACCGATTCTTCACTTTAATAACAAAACACTAAACAAAACTAATTAGGCTCATAAGGGGATTTAAACCCTAGTCCCAATTAAGATTGACCACACCCTTAACCATCTAACCTAAGCATCATATTGTGAACTAGGCAACAACACTAATTATTAAGCTAATAATCAAGCTCAAGGTAAAACTATTAATTAAAACTTAGGCTTTAGTGAAATGTGAACCTAAGCAACCCTTAAACAAAACCATTGCCCTACCACTACGCTAAGCAACACTTTATCAACTTAATCAACAACAAAACTAATAACACCTAAGCTAAACAACCAAGGCTAACACGCAGCTCACCTTCTTCCTCTACTTCTGCTTCATGCAACCAAGGTCGCGGGTGGAACGGCAGGCACATCACTACCCGTGGCTCTGCCCTCTGCTTGCTGCCACGCCGAGCCGCTCCGAAGTCCACCGCCACGCCTACTTCGCCGGAGAACAACGACAACGCTGGAGGACGAACTTGCAACCGGGGAAACCGCGTGCTGCGCTGCTCCGCCGCCGCCGACGGAAAGAGAAGGCCTAGAAGCTCTGTTCGCCGGAGTTGCTGCCTCGCCGGTGTGCTCTTCTTGACATCGCTACTGTCCAAGGCCGAGAGCTGCTTCTACCGACCAAGCCTCGCCGTTGACACTTTGGTTCTTCCCGCTTTGCCCCACAGAACCTGCTGGAAGAAGGGAAACAGCAGCTGCTCTTCTTTGGCTTGAGGGGGAGACAACGGATAACAAGGGGGGTTGTTTGGTCTAGAAGAAGGAAGGTGATGGAGGTGTGAGAGATGGCAATGAAAGGCATGGGTTAGGGCGGTGGTGTTCTCTGTCGTTGTGGTTGCGGAAATGAAGAGAGAGGGGCTGCCGACTTGCTTAGAAGAAGAGAAGCATAACACACGCACACTCTATTTATTTTGAGTAGGGTAGGTTTCTATTTGTGGGTTGGGTTGGGCTTAGGCAACATAGCATGAGGATGACACCCGGTCAGCGAACATTGCTGGTAACCCATCAATACGTGTTAAGTAGCATATATAAATAAGTATAAGTCAAAACTATTTTTGAAACGGAATACAGTATATATCATTTCAAAAGCCAAGAGAGAAGTCAACTTCAAGGACTCATTCACACTCTCAAAAGGAAAGGAAATCAACATCCTTACGACATTAACAAGACAAGCATCATGAAAGAGAAAACAACTCAAGATGCATTCTACTGATCACAAAGTAGAATACATCAAGACATGCTCAATAACAAAGAATACACATTCCCACATTGGCAACTACATGCCACAGTGATAACTACATGTCACAAGTATCATAGTTCCAACCTTATGGCTACCCCGACCTTATTTCGGTTCCAACCTTTACTTCCTAGTGCCACCCTATACTTCTGAGTCCAACCTTTTGCCTCCGACGGCCGTCACCCCTGCGCATACACCACCAACATTTCCACCGATCTCTCAGTACACGAGGGTACCATTCATTATCATATCACAAAACCGCCAATCTCGTGAGCAAAGCTCAAGTAACAAACCACCAATCTCAATCATGGCCACACGAGGACCTCATCATTACCAAGAAGATCAAGGCTCAACAATAACCTTAATCAAGTATCAATCAAAGGGTACAACGATTACATTCGTTTATATCATAGGAATCAATCAATGGATCACAACAAAGATATGAAACCATACTCAACAACGAAGGATCACAATCCGACACCAAACGATGGTCAACACAAGTTGCCAATCCCAATAAGAAAGAACAAACCGCACATACTAGCATTTCAACATCAAACTAGCATGCTTATCAAACGGGTAAACCAAAAGTAGTTCTATATAACATTCAAGACTCACAATAGTCCAACGAATCACAAATTCGGACCCATAGCACGATTCAAGACACCAAATCCTACATGGATTCCTAACATACCGTTCTAGACATACGAAACATCAAGAAGACTCACAAATAGCCCAATAAAACAACATCGGGAGGTCAAAACATCAATACCGAGTCAAAAGAATCACGGGGAACAAATTCCCTCCAACAACCATACACGTTCCCCGCGGGTGGAGCTACGGGTAGACAACCACCCGCGGGTACCAAGCCCACGAGATATATGTACCCGCGGGTGGGGCGGCGGGTAGGACCCTGCCCACCGTTCCGCCCGCGGGTACCACCCTGTACACTAAAATAATCCCTTCGGGGATTTTCAACAACAAGTCCAAATTCAAGTTCAAAACACCCAAAATCTCACACAAAACGACAATATAACTTGAACCCAAGAAATAGCCAAGCAATGGCATTCAAGAACCCTAAGAACAAGCTCTAAACATGCATCACCACAAGACAATGCATCAAATCTCACATTTCAACACAAGAATCACATGTAGAAGCCAAGAATTCATCACACAAGTAAGAAATTAGGTTTTGTAAAGCATGAGTTACCTTTGTAGCTTAACAATCCAAAAACAACGCCAACCTTAGGCTAGGCTCAACTCATAAGCCAATCTATCAAAAGGGAACCTGCGAATCAAACCGATTCTTCACTTTAATAACAAAACACTAAACAAAACTAATTAGGCTCATAAGGGGATTTAAACCCTAGTCCCAATTAAGATTGACCACACCCTTAACCATCTAACCTAAGCATCATATTGTGAACTAGGCAACAACACTAATTATTAAGCTAATAATCAAGCTCAAGGTAAAACTATTAATTAAAACTTAGGCTTTAGTGAAATGTGAACCTAAGCAACCCTTAAACAAAACCATTGCCCTACCACTACGCTAAGCAACACTTTATCAACTTAATCAACAACAAAACTAATAACACCTAAGCTAAACAACCAAGGCTAACACGCAGCTCACCTTCTTCCTCTACTTCTGCTTCATGCAACCAAGGTCGCGGGTGGAACGGCAGGCACATCACTACCCGTGGCTCTGCCCTCTGCTTGCTGCCACGCCGAGCCGCTCCGAAGTCCACCGCCACGCCTACTTCGCCGGAGAACAACGACAACGCTGGAGGACGAACTTGCAACCGGGGAAACCGCGTGCTGCGCTGCTCCGCCGCCGCCGACGGAAAGAGAAGGCCTAGAAGCTCTGTTCGCCGGAGTTGCTGCCTCGCCGGTGTGCTCTTCTTGACATCGCTACTGTCCAAGGCCGAGAGCTGCTTCTACCGACCAAGCCTCGCCGTTGACACTTTGGTTCTTCCCGCTTTGCCCCACAGAACCTGCTGGAAGAAGGGAAACAGCAGCTGCTCTTCTTTGGCTTGAGGGGGAGACAACGGATAACAAGGGGGGTTGTTTGGTCTAGAAGAAGGAAGGTGATGGAGGTGTGAGAGATGGCAATGAAAGGCATGGGTTAGGGCGGTGGTGTTCTCTGTCGTTGTGGTTGCGGAAATGAAGAGAGAGGGGCTGCCGACTTGCTTAGAAGAAGAGAAGCATAACACACGCACACTCTATTTATTTTGAGTAGGGTAGGTTTCTATTTGTGGGTTGGGTTGGGCTTAGGCAACATAGCATGAGGATGACACCCGGTCAGCGAACATTGCTGGTAACCCATCAATACGTGTTAAGTAGCATATATAAATAAGTATAAGTCAAAACTATTTTTGAAACGGAATACAGTATATATCATTTCAAAAGCCAAGAGAGAAGTCAACTTCAAGGACTCATTCACACTCTCAAAAGGAAAGGAAATCAACATCCTTACGACATTAACAAGACAAGCATCATGAAAGAGAAAACAACTCAAGATGCATTCTACTGATCACAAAGTAGAATACATCAAGACATGCTCAATAACAAAGAATACACATTCCCACATTGGCAACTACATGCCACAGTGATAACTACATGTCACAAGTATCATAGTTCCAACCTTATGGCTACCCCGACCTTATTTCGGTTCCAACCTTTACTTCCTAGTGCCACCCTATACTTCTGAGTCCAACCTTTTGCCTCCGACGGCCGTCACCCCTGCGCATACACCACCAACATTTCCACCGATCTCTCAGTACACGAGGGTACCATTCATTATCATATCACAAAACCGCCAATCTCGTGAGCAAAGCTCAAGTAACAAACCACCAATCTCAATCATGGCCACACGAGGACCTCATCATTACCAAGAAGATCAAGGCTCAACAATAACCTTAATCAAGTATCAATCAAAGGGTACAACGATTACATTCGTTTATATCATAGGAATCAATCAATGGATCACAACAAAGATATGAAACCATACTCAACAACGAAGGATCACAATCCGACACCAAACGATGGTCAACACAAGTTGCCAATCCCAATAAGAAAGAACAAACCGCACATACTAGCATTTCAACATCAAACTAGCATGCTTATCAAACGGGTAAACCAAAAGTAGTTCTATATAACATTCAAGACTCACAATAGTCCAACGAATCACAAATTCGGACCCATAGCACGATTCAAGACACCAAATCCTACATGGATTCCTAACATACCGTTCTAGACATACGAAACATCAAGAAGACTCACAAATAGCCCAATAAAACAACATCGGGAGGTCAAAACATCAATACCGAGTCAAAAGAATCACGGGGAACAAATTCCCTCCAACAACCATACACGTTCCCCGCGGGTGGAGCTACGGGTAGACAACCACCCGCGGGTACCAAGCCCACGAGATATATGTACCCCGCGGGTGGGGCGGCGGGTAGGACCCTGCCCACCGTTCCGCCCGCGGGTACCACCCTGTACACTAAAATAATCCCTTCGGGGATTTTCAACAACAAGTCCAAATTCAAGTTCAAAACACCCAAAATCTCACACAAAACGACAATATAACTTGAACCCAAGAAATAGCCAAGCAATGGCATTCAAGAACCCTAAGAACAAGCTCTAAACATGCATCACCACAAGACAATGCATCAAATCTCACATTTCAACACAAGAATCACATGTAGAAGCCAAGAATTCATCACACAAGTAAGAAATTAGGTTTTGTAAAGCATGAGTTACCTTTGTAGCTTAACAATCCAAAAACAACGCCAACCTTAGGCTAGGCTCAACTCATAAGCCAATCTATCAAAAGGGAACCTGCGAATCAAACCGATTCTTCACTTTAATAACAAAACACTAAACAAAACTAATTAGGCTCATAAGGGGATTTAAACCCTAGTCCCAATTAAGATTGACCACACCCTTAACCATCTAACCTAAGCATCATATTGTGAACTAGGCAACAACACTAATTATTAAGCTAATAATCAAGCTCAAGGTAAAACTATTAATTAAAACTTAGGCTTTAGTGAAATGTGAACCTAAGCAACCCTTAAACAAAACCATTGCCCTACCACTACGCTAAGCAACACTTTATCAACTTAATCAACAACAAAACTAATAACACCTAAGCTAAACAACCAAGGCTAACACGCAGCTCACCTTCTTCCTCTACTTCTGCTTCATGCAACCAAGGTCACGGGTGGAACGGCAGGCACATCACTACCCGTGGCTCTGCCCTCTGCTTGCTGCCACGCCGAGCCGCTCCGAAGTCCACCGCCACGCCTACTTCGCCGGAGAACAACGACAACGCTGGAGGACGAACTTGCAACCGGGGAAACCGCGTGCTGCGCTGCTCCGCCGCCGCCGACGGAAAGAGAAGGCCTAGAAGCTCTGTTCGCCGGAGTTGCTGCCTCGCCGGTGTGCTCTTCTTGACATCGCTACTGTCCAAGGCCGAGAGCTGCTTCTACCGACCAAGCCTCGCCGTTGACACTTTGGTTCTTCCCGCTTTGCCCCACAGAACCTGCTGGAAGAAGGGAAACAGCAGCTGCTCTTCTTTGGCTTGAGGGGGAGACAACGGATAACAAGGGGGGTTGTTTGGTCTAGAAGAAGGAAGGTGATGGAGGTGTGAGAGATGGCAATGAAAGGCATGGGTTAGGGCGGTGGTGTTCTCTGTCGTTGTGGTTGCGGAAATGAAGAGAGAGGGGCTGCCGACTTGCTTAGAAGAAGAGAAGCATAACACACGCACACTCTATTTATTTTGAGTAGGGTAGGTTTCTATTTGTGGGTTGGGTTGGGCTTAGGCTTACATGGGTCTAATCTAGATATACTTGGGCTTAGGATTGGAAATTGGTTGGCGCATTGGGTTAGACTGGACATTTTGGACTCACAACATAACACTCATATTTATATTTACGCTCATGGGCTTGACTATTGGGTGTAAGACTCATAGTAAATAGTTATATTTTGGGCTTAAGGCATTTGGGTACGAAAATAATAATTCATATAATAAATAGACCTGAACCCGTTTTAAATTAAATAGCTATGTAAATATTTTTAATAATATATTTAATATCGGGACTATAGTTTATTTTAGAAAGTTAGATCTCATTTGGAAAATGACATGTTGTCAGCATTTCTCACTGGCCTTAATGATAATTTCTCAAACACTAAATGGCAGATCATGTTGATGAAGCCACTACCTGATGTTGGGGAAGCCTTCTCCATGGTTTCACAACAAGAAAGATAGGTAACCATTGATTCAAGTTTCCTAACAAATGGCACAACAGAAGCCAGTGCCTTCTTCACTAAGGCAGGTGACAACACTAGAATGTCCTTCACTAATCAAAAACAGAAGCCAGTTTGTAGCTTTTGTGGATATACAGGCCATACTATGGAGAAATGCTACAAGAAGAATGGTTATCCTCCCTGGTTGGAAGCCAAGAAACAAGGGGATGGCATCAACAAACCAAGTTCAAGCATCCTTGCAAGAAACTAAGAATCCAGGCAGCAGCCATACCTTCAATCAAGAAGATTATAGAAGGTTCTTAGAGTTCATACAGTATGAGAAGAACAGCAGCTCACCTCTGAGTGATACTCCCCATGTTAATACCATAGCAGTGAACTTCATCCCTGATGCTAAGATGGAAGGTAAATCTGATAAGTATAGTGAGTTGAGTTGGTTTCTTGATAGTGGAGCCACACACCGCATTGTGTGTAATGTGCATCTCTTATAGAATCCAAAAACAGCCCAGGGCATATATGTTGATTTGCCAAATGGACAAAAGGTTCAAGTTTCCCACATTGGGACTGTCCATCTTTCCACTAAACTTATCTTGATGAATGTTCTGTGTGTACCCATATTCCATTATATCCTTGGGAGAAATGATAAAAGGATCAAGTTGCAAAGTGTTGTTCCATTCTAATCAGTCTGTTATACAAGGTCAACACCATAGGAAGATGATTGGTCTAGCTGAGCTAAGGAAAGGTCTATACCAGCTTGTGTTTCCTGCTTTTGTTCACTGCAAAGCTACTGTAAATTTGTGTAGTTTTTGGCATGCAAGATTGGGTTATGCCTCTGAAAGGAAAATTAGATTCTTGCACAATATAGATAATAGAATTTGTAATGACAAGCCTACTGTTTGTGAGAATTGTCACTTTGCAAAGCAAAAAAAGATTGCCTTTTCAATCTAGCCTTTCTGCTACAGTTGATTGTTTTGATTTAATTCATGCTGATATCTGGGGACCTTACCACACCCCCACTGTCTATGGCCACCATTATTTTCTAACCCTGGTAGATGATCATAGTAGAGCTACCTGGATTTTTCTCATGGGAAGGAAAAGTGAAGCCAAGCAACTTATGCAGTCATTTTGTGAATTGGTTAATACACAGTTTGGCAAGACTATAAAGTGTATAAGATCTGATAATGGTAAAGAATTTCTAATGGAAGAATTCTATCAAAAGAAAGGAATTTTACATAAAAAATCTTGTGTTTATACTCCTCAACAAAATAGTACTGTGGAAAGGAAACATGGCCATATCTTGTCAGTAGCAAGAGCTCTCAGATTCCAAGCCAACTTGCCTAAGTCTTTCTGGGGAGATTGTATTATGCATGTTGTATATCTGATCAATAAACTTCCATCAATAGCCATGGACAACAAGATTCCTTATCAGGTTCTTTTCAACAAAGTGCCACAATATCAACCATCTCAAAGTATTTGGCTGTCTGCCTTTTGCTCTTGTTCCTAGCTGTTAGAGGAATAAGTTTGTACAAAGGGCTAGGAAATGTATCTTTTTGGGGTTTGCTAATGGTGTAAAAGGGTACAAGTTGTTTGATCTACAGACCAAGGAGATGTTGGTGTCAAGAGATGTTAGTTTCTATTAGGATTCTTTCCCCTACCAGAATCTAAGTGACAATCAGCCATCTGATTTGATCTTACCTTCAGATGTGCCATCTTATATGGAGACTGAGGATCATTCCCCTCCACCAGACATTATTAACAATTGCCCTGAAGCTCAGCCTGTACAACCAGATAAGATAGACAGCTCTACTATTGCAGACTCCATACTTGCACCACAACCAAGAAGGTCAAACAGAACAAGGATAGCACCAGCCGATGTAAGTGAATACACTTGCCAAAGTGTCACTACAAAGAAAACCTCTCCACATCATATCTCAAAGGCCATATCCTATGACAGATTATCACAAGTATATAAAGCATTTGCAGTTAATGCCTTGGAAGTTAGAGAACCTAAAAACTACAATGAGGCAATACAGAAGGACTGTTGGAAGAAGGCTATGGAAGATGAAATTAAAGCTTTGCAAGCCAACAACACTTGGCTGATCACAGATCTTCCACCAAATAAGGAACCCATTGGTTGCAAGTGGGTATACAAGACCCAACTTAAAGCTGGTGGAACTATTGAGAGATATAAAGCTAGGTTGGTTGCCAAGGGTTATACTCAAACACCTGGTTTAGACTACCTAGATACCTTTAGTCTAGTGGCTAAAATAACCACCATCAGAATGTTATTAGCTGTTGCAGCTATCAAAGGCTGGAATCTTCATCAATTAGATGTCAACAATGCCTTCATGCATAGGGATCTAAATGAGGAAGTCTACATGAAGTTACCTCCTGGTTTCACTCCCTTAAAACCTGGACAAGTATGCAAATTGGTAAAGTCTCTATATGGCCTAAAACAAGCTAGTAGGCAATGGAATATAAAGCTAACTCATGAGTTGCTGAGTATGGGGTTTAAACAGGCTACTTCTGATTCTTCTTTGTTCACTAGAGGTCAGTGAGAAGATTTTGTAGCTCTACTTGTCTATGTTGATGATGTTGTAATAACAAGTCCTAACTTGAGCCAAGTTCAGCAGATCAAAGAGCACCTAGACAATGTTTTTCACATAAAGGACCTAGGTCCCTTAAGATTCTTTCTGGGAATAGAGGTGGCAAGGAACAGTAGTGGCATCTCTATGTCACAAAGGAAATATGCCCTAGAACTCCTTGAAGAAACAGGTTTCTTGGATTGCAAACCAGCCAAGAGTCCCATGATCACATCTGTAAAATTTAGCAAAACTACTGGCACCAAACTTGATGAGGCTACTCAGTTCAGAAGACTTGTAGGTAAACTATTGTACCTAACAATTTCAAGACCTGATATTAGTTATGCAACTCAACAGCTATCCCAATTTTTAGACTGTCCTACTGATGTTCACATGCAAGCATCCCATAGAGTGCTAAGATACATCAAAGCAGCTCTAGCTCAAGGCCTATTTTTTTTCAGTTGTTTCTCCCTTGCACATCAAAGATTTCACTGACTCTGATTGGACTGCATGCCCAGATACAAAAAGATCAGTCATAGGTTTCTGCATCTTCCTTAGCACATCCTTAGTTTCATGGAAGTCTAAGAAATAAGTCACTATATCTCGGAGCTCATTATAGGCAGAGTATAGGGCCTTAGCCACAGCAACATGTGAGATACAGTGGCTACTATACCTACTAAAGGACTTGGGAATACATAGCAACTATCCAGCTATGATCTATTGTGACAGCAAATCAGCAATTGCCATTGCTGAAAACCCAGTGTTTCATGAAAGAACGAAGCATATTGAGATCGATTGTCACCTAGTAAGGGAGAAAATACAAAAGGGAATCCTAAAATTGCTGCATGTTTCAACACATAACCAATTGGCAGATGTATTTACGAAGCCACATGCCCCTAATACCTTCTGTGATCTAGTTTCCAAGTTGGATCTTCGTTGCATATATAATCCAGCTTACGGGGGGGGGGGGGGGGGGGGGGGGGGTGTCGGGGGTGGAGGGTGTCAACACATACAGAAGATAGCAGCTCAAGAGTGTCAACACATACAGAAGACAGCAGCTCAAATGTCCCTTTATTCAACAGATTTATTTCTCTAGTCTCTTCCCAAGTAGTGTAACTAACATAACGGCATGTCTGTTATAGCTACTGGCATGCATATATGCTTTGATCTCTGTATTGATAGATGATGATGAATAACAGATTAGTTCTCTTCTTTCTTACCTCTCTGTAAACCACCTCTGTGTGTTTCTTGATAAGTCCAAAGCTTAGATAATCAATCGGACACCCTCAGGACTGAAAAATTCCTCCACCTGCGTCGTTCGGTGACTCTGTTTGTTGCGGCCGAAACTCTTGCGGTGCGCTTCTCTCTTCATCGTCTCTCGTTCGGTGCGCTTTTATTTGGGGATGGGCTAACATCATCATAATAATAATAATAATAATAATAATAATAATAATAATAATAATAATAATAATAATAATAATAATAATAATCCTATATATAATAAAGCCATATAGTCTTGTGAAAATTAAATGTTGCATTTAATTTTCACAAGATCATATGGCTTTAAGAAGCATGCATGCAACCCTAAAGTCCATAAGTTTGAAATTAATATATAGCATAGGTAGGAGGCCTAATATTTAAGATTGTTGATGTGCATATTAAGGACCACGGAGACAAAGATTCGTTATTCGTGGATTGATCGAATACTATCCAACAACACTCTCCAACTTAATTGACGTGAAGTAGGCTTAGTAACATTAAGATTATATTCTCAAATTATTAGTTCTCATCTTTTATTTTATTCGAATTTAATTTTACATATTTTCAATCTTATATTTAAATTACAGTAAAGATTAATATTTGTATTGATTTAAGCTTAAAATAATGACAATGATTTATAGTTGTTATGATTTATATTCATAATATAATAATGATTTATGCTCAAAATATAATAAAATAATTAAAATTATATTAAAGAATGAGTTGTACTCAAAATAATGGTAATGATTCATAGTTTTAATGATTTATGCTTAATATAGTTAACTATATATATATATATATATATATATATATATATATATATATATATATATATATATATATATATATATATATTTTTTTTTTTTTTTGAAAGTTACTGGCTCTATTACATTGTAGTATCTGTTCATATACTTTCTCAACCTACTGAAACACAAAGAACCAATAACGCCTCCACTATATTAATCCATATAAATTTAATAATTAAATTCTTTTCATTTTTACAATTGTACATGCAATTTTCTTAATTATAATTAATAAAATAAGAAATATAATTAAGAAAAAAAAATTATAAAATTAACAAAATATGTGTTCATAGATATTTATATATTTTTTAAAAAATACATACTTACATACATATACATATGCACTAGATTAATCATACAAAATTTAAATGCTAATTTTTTAATTTTGAAATGTAATTATTTTAATTATAAATCTATCAATATCTATCTATACTACTAATAGAAATAAAATCCTACTTTTGCAATTTCCCGTTGAAACTATTAATATATAAAATCTAATAACTATTATGTTAATTAAGCTAATAATACATGGATATTAGTATAATTATAATTAAACATGGTATAAAAGTATAATTGAACATTATTAATATAATTACCTAATAATCATAATGCTAATTAAGAAATTAATTACACAACTATTAGTATAACTAGTATTTTCACCCATGCGTTGCACGGAATTGATTTTTATAATATTTTAAGTATATTTAGATCAATATATAATTATATAAATTATAACAACAAATATTATATAGTGCAATTGATAAAATGAGTTGGGTAGTTTATGTTTTCTGATGTTATCTTTTGTTTGATTTCGATTTATACAATTTATACAATTAAACTTTATAAACTTAGTTGACAAATAGGTTTAACATTTCTCATCCGTACGACTTAAACAATGCAAATGTCCAATGATTTGTCTCAATATTTTCATGAATATATTATTAATATTATTGAACATCATGAACGGTTAAATGGTTACTGTATTTATTTTTATATATATTGGGTGAAAAGTTAAAGGGGAAGATTTTGTTTTTAATAATAGTATTGATTGATTAGATTAATACTAAAATAACGACCTGTAATTTTAATCTAAATTATTAATAATTGATTCTTTTCCTTTTTCTATTTTTTGTTGTAAAATCTTTCTTATATTCATATTCATTATATTTAGTAAAATATTGCATAGAAATAATTTTAGAACATTACGGCTTCTCCAATTACAGATTCTTTTTCAATTTTTTATTTTTTACAGCTAACATTATTATTATTATTAAGTGTTTCGACAGAAAGTTAAAAAGGAGGATTTTGTTTTTAGTAATAGTATAGAAGTATAGATTATTAATAACCGATTTTTTTTGGGATAAAGTACAAATAAGCCACTGAACTATTTGGAAAACATCAATTAAGCCATCAAACTCAAATAACCCCCAAATAAGCAATTGAACCCCGAAAAAAGAGCAATCAACATTTTTAACAGGTTAACTCCATATTTTTGCTGACTGGATTGCCAAATGTTTATTTTATTTATGTTTTTTTTTTTATTATAATCCACTACATACTAATATATTTTAAAGTAATTATAATCAAAATAGTTTTGTCTTATCTAATTTATTTATTTATTATTATTTTTTAAACAGAAGATCCAGTGAAAAATAATAATAAATAAATAAATCAAATCTCGACAAGACAAAACTATTTTGATTATAATTACTTTAAAATATAATACTATCCAAGTGGATAATATTAATATTAATAATAATAAAAAGAAACGTAAATAAAATAAACATTTGACAATCCAGTCAGCAAAAACCTGGAGTTAACCTATTAAAAATGTTAATTGTTCTTTTTTTTTTTTTCCGGTTTCAATGGCTTATTTGTTTTTTTTTTTTTTTTTTTTTTTTTTTTTTTTTTTTTCCGGGTTCAATGGCTTATTTGAGGGTTATTTGAGTTTGATGGCTTAATTGATGTTTTCCAAATAGTCCAGTGGCTTTTTTGTACCTTATCTCATTTTTAAATGCAAAATCTTCCTTATATTCATTATATTAATAGTAAAATAACATCGTGTCTAAATTATTAATAACCGATTCTTTTCATTTTTTTTCTTCTTTTTGCAAAATCTTCCTTATACTCATATTCATTAGATTTATAGAAAAAATAACGCGTAGAAATAATTTTAGAACATTATGACTTCTCGAATTACGGATTCTTTTCTATTTTTTTTTATTTTTTTATTGCTAACCTTATTACTATTTTTTTTATTTATTTATTGGAAGGGGGAAACCCAAAGAGAAGTACAAACTGTTTTAACTAGAACTAAGAGTCTCACGCCATCTTGGCACACCAGCACTATCATCCTCAATAAGGCCTAATACCTCATCAGGTGGTTTCCAAAGAATATGCAGACCAAGCGAGTGGCGGGCAGAGATCTTTGCAAGGGTGTCCGCTACTTGATTTTGGTCCCGAACTATTAGCTCAACCTGCCATACTTCCATGTTTTGCAGCTCCTTCTTGCAGGCCTCTAGGATGTTGTGAGCCGCCGTCCTCGGTCTGTCGACTCTGTTCATGTACCTTATGATTTCCTCTGAGTCACTTTCGAACACTGCCCTTCTAAAGCCCATTGATGTTGCTATTTGGATACCTTTCAAAAGGGCCCAGGCCTCGGCTTCTAGTGGCGAGCAATTGCCAATGTTGTAGGTGAAGCCCATCTGCCATTCCCCAGAGCTATCTCTAAAGATACCCCCACAGTTGGCTTTTTGTGTGGTTGGATTTACAGAGCCATCCACATTAACTTTCACGAGCTCCTGCGGCGGTTTGGTCCAGCGTAGCTGCTTCCAAGTTGCCTGGTCTGGATAGGGAGAAACACCCTTCGCCCTTCGATAATCCTTGCTAATCTCATCCAACTGTGATTTGATCCAGGAAGTCTTGACGCTTAGAGGTTTCATAGTGTTATTGAAGATTGCCTCGTTTCTCCATTTCCAAAGCCACCATGCCGTTACAGCAAAGAGAACCCTGCTATCATGGGGGTGTCTATCGTTCCTTCTTTCTGATAGACCTTGTTCAAGCCATTCTTCGAAGGGTATAGATACGCAAGTAACGTGTGACTCTGACCTCACTATCTTCCAGACAGCTTCTGCCTCAGGGCATGTTCTTAGAACGTGTTCCATGTCCTCTACCTTATCCTTACAGCTCCAACACTTGTCATCGAGGCTTATTTTCCTCTTGGTTCTTTCACTATTGGTCATTATCTTACCGTGGACAGCAAGCCATATGAAGGTGCGTATGCAATTTGGCGCTTTAAGCTTCCAGATACTATTCAACTTGGTTGCCTCCACTCGGCTGGCTTCCCCTATGGCTATGTTGTACGCGGAGCTAACAGAGAAACATCCTGAGGACTCCATGCTCCAACTGAGGGAGTCTTCCTCCTCTTGGTTCTCGCTCAGTATTACAGCAGCTAGTCTGTTCAGAACTTCTGCCAGAAGGAGGTCGTCGAATTGATTCCATAGCCATCCTTCCTCAGGATTCCAGTAGCTGGCAACACTTCTGTTTCTCTCGTAGATTGGTACATGTCTAGTCGCTAGTTCAATCAGCGGGCTATCATGAACCCATCTATCATTCCAGAAGGACGTACTTATTCCATTTCTGACTTGTTTTCTAGTTCCTTTGTGGAGGATGGGCACAGCTTTGATTATTCCTCTCCATGCGTTGGACTGGTTACTTTTCTGCCTCCTTCGAGCAGTCAGTGTCTGTGATAGCATATTTGGCGTTGAATACTTTAGACCATAGGCTTTCCTCCTCTTGCATTAGTCTCCATCCAAGCTTAGCAAGGAAGGCTAGATTCATTTGCTCTAGTTTCCCGATACCTAATCCCCCATATACCTTACTCTTTGTTACGGTATCCCATTTAACAAGATGGCACCTCCGTTCCCCGTCCTTGCTTCCCCATAGGAAACTTCTAATCAGCTTCTCAATGGTTGAGATTACTCCCACCGGTAGTAGTGTTGTTTGCTTGAAGTAGAATGGGATAGAGGTCAAGACGGATTGAGCCAAGGTGATTCTGCCAGCCATGGAGAGCGATCTAGACTTCCACCCTGCTAGTCGGGATTGTATTCTCTCCAACACACCTGCAAAGGTCTCGCTTTTGATCCTTCCATGGAACGAAGGAATGCCCAAATAGATGCCCATATTAGATACAATTGGAATTCCGGCCACCGCAGTGATCCTTTGTTGGAGACCAACCTCGGTGTTTTTTGAGAAAAATAGGGTCGACTTCTGCAGGCTGAGTTTCTGACCCGAGCGTATGCAGAATGAGTCAAGGCAGTATTTCATCTCCAGGGCTTGCTACTCCGTTGCTTCGCCAAAAAGTACTAAGTCGTCTGCAAAAATGAGTTGAGATATATAAGGTCCTTGCCTAAAGAGTTTTATACCTTTCCAATGCCCATTATTAATAGAGGATTGAATAATGTGACTTAGTCTTTCGATACATAAAACGAAGATAAGGGGTGAAATAGAGTCTCCCTGGCGGATTCCTCTTCCGCGCTTAAACCATTCAGTTTTCTGGCCATTCCAAAGTACTGCCAGTTTAGGGGATGAGACACATTCCATAATGCGTTTTGTCCACATGTTGTTGAAGCCAATATCTTCCACAGTGTCTTTGATAAAGTCCCAAGATAGTCAGTCATAGGCCTTTTCCAAATCGATTTTCATTACCATCCAGCCTCCTTTTCCTTTCTTGTTCTTCATGGAGTTGAGCACTTCTTGATAGATTAGAATGTTGTCTGAAATTTGTCTTCCTGGGACGAAGCTAGTTTGATGAGGGCCAATCAGTTTCCTTGAAATGCTTTTCAATCTAGATGACATGATCTTGGTTATCAGTTTGTAAGAGACGTTGCATAGACTTATCGGGCGAAATTGTTTAACACCTGTCGGATTGGGGATCTTTGGTATAAGTGAAAGCAGCGTGTCGTTGCAATCAGCCATCAGTACCCCAGTCTCGAAGAACAGCTTCACGAACTTGAGGAGGCTCTCGCCAACTTTCCCCCAAGCTTTTTGGTAGAAGCTGGCAGAGTATCCATCAGGTCCGGGAGCTTTACAAGGTGCCATTTCAAACAAGTTCCGCTTAATTTCTTCTAAGGTTAGGGGCAAGTCGAGCTCGTTCCATTCCATGTCGGATAAAGTTGGAAAACAACCAGGCTGTAGAGGTTGGGGTTCGTCCCTGATTCTTTCGAAAAGAGACTAACAAAGTAGCTGCGTACATGATTTAGAAGTCTAGCGTGTTCCGTAATTTCTTGCCCATCCTCATCTATCAAGCTTTCAACTCTTGCATGGTTGCCTTTGACCGATGTTGCTGCATGGTAGAACCTTGCGTTCCTATCTCCGGATGTTATCCATTCCTCTCTTGATCGTTGGAACCAAATGAGTTCCTCTTGGTAGAGTGTTTCATCCAGTTCCATTCGCAATTTCTTGTCTAGTCTGATTAAGTCAGATCTAGAATTCTGGTTGATCCTTCGTTGTATGCGCTCTATCCTTGCTACAAGCCTTTTCTTCCTTTGAAAAACGTTACCAAAGGTGTCTCTATTCCAACTAGAGAGGGCTTCTGCCACCTTCCTCTTATTTGATTCTAAGTCAAGGCTTTTGTTCCAGTATGCTTACTTTTCAATACAGCATTATTCTCTTTCTCTCTATTTTTTTTTTTGTTCAGGCTGAATGCATTTTTTTTTTCTTTCTGACAAACACTTTTTTTTTTTTTTTTTTTTAACTTAGTTTCAAAGAATGATACTTAAAATCATGTATTAAATATTTTGTTAAAAAATAAAATTAATCTGCTTAGTATTCAACACCCCATCATTTTTTTTTTTCTGGATGAAATCAATTCTTTTTTCTTTTTGACAAAGCTTCTTTAAAAAAAAAAAAAAACTTAGTTTCAAAGAATGATACTTGAAATCATGTATCAACTATTTTCTTGTTTAATAGAGTTAATCTGCTTGGTTTTCAAATGACGGTTGTTCTTTTTTATATTTGTTCTGGTTGAAATAATTTTTTTTCCTTTCTGACAAAACAATTTTTTTTTCACTGCATTTCATTTGTTAGTTTGGCTAAGCCTTAACTGACTTATCTGCTTAGTTTTTTTTTTTTTTTTTTTTTTTTTTTTTTTTTTTTTTGTTTTTTGTTTTTTGTTTTTTTTTTTTTTATGTTGACTTATTTTATGTTTTTTGAATACCTATAATGTAAAGGGTATTTTTTTATTTTTTATTTTTGTTGGGATTGTTGATGTATGACATTGGTACACTTGAAAATAAATATATGGGTTTGTTCTGCCAAATATAAGTGGTGTGAATACAATATTTTAACATTAAGTTGAATTAGCTTAAAAAAAATACAATGTGATATAGTACATCGACTGCCTTGCTTTATAGTAGATTCTTCAGGACTTCATACTTCTAGCAACACTGTATAGTACATCCTGCAAAATTTTAAAGTGACAAAAACAATAGGCTAATCCTAAGGAATTTTTGTTAGATGAAGAGAACTGGTCCAGAAGAGAACTGTGTCACTGGACTATTGATTTCATCACCGGTAGACCCTCATGAAAAAAAAAATGATGTCAATACAGTTCTTTAAGTGTTTAAAAACAGGATGTCAATTAACAAACATAGGTTTAATTAAAGGTTATAGTAGCATTAAGACCTGATCAGAGTCTTCAGTTCCTTCATCATCTTCTTCAATTATCCTAGATATGAGGTCCTTTTTCTTGGTTATCATTGAGGTTGGAACAGTAGGCAGAAATTAAAGCTTCATCCCTTTGTATTCTCATGACATTATAAGCTGATTAGGGTCACACATTTGATCTTTTTTTTTTTTTTTTTTTTTTTTTTTTTTTTTTTTTTTGAATTTGAAACTTTAAAAATCAATGACATCCCATTTAGGGCCTCCAATTCTGGAGGAATGTCAACGTCAACCTATATAAAAGGATGACACATTAAATAAAAAACAGAAAAATAGTAACCGCAGATGTAATGTGTACTATTGGTTAATTCCATTGGAGTTTACCTATTGATACTTATCAAATAATAAGCCTGCTGGAACACCTACCAATTCAGCACACTCCCTATCCCATATTAGGAAGGGAGATCTCCTGTTTTATCCACCACTCTAACAGTAAGCTTATACCTTATTGCTCATTTCTACCACCTTTTTTCACCCTTACTACAATCTGATCATTTGCAATCCCCATCCTGTAAATGATCAGATTACAATAATTATTTATATAAAATAAACAATGATTCGCATGGTTTGTTAGTCTTAACAGATTAGTTATAACTCACCTCTTGATGCATAAAGATATCAGAGATGGTACTGACAACAACATTACCACTTCTAAAATCCCCAAGGCCAGTAGACTATGACAGAACTGTTGTAGTAGTGACCACCAAGAAGTTATTGACATTGTACACCTTGCCTTCTTAAAAAAAATATTGTGATATTTCTGCACTTCTACCTTTAAAATATTGGCACATATATAGGTTCCCTAAGAATTAGAAAAGTAAGATTATAAAACAGAGAATATTCAAAAAGCAAAAACAGAGAATATATAGTATATAGATTATAAAATTGCTCTTCGTATGATAAAACATCAAGTATTTTTACGGTCATACTTGTTTTTTTGAGGCAAATTTTCAATGAAGTACTGTTTGTATATCAATTTTTTTAATTGAAAAGTAACTACTCCAGTAAATAATTAATTTACACTTGCTTAAAGTAGATATTCATTCATATGCTGATATACTACCTAATGCTGAATTATAACTACATACATTGTCACTGAATCCAGCCTTAGATGTAATTACAAATAGTACACTCCAACATCCTTTTCTTAGCTTTAGGTAGTAAGGAATGTTGATATCACCATCTTTATTTTCGTAAATATAAAACAATAGATTAGTATACTATACAGAGGAATAATTAACAGTCAATAATAACTTAATGTGTTCTTACACAAGCAACTCAGTACTCCTCTTGCCTAATGGATGCACAGAATTAATCCTGCAAAAAGTATCAAAAAAGACAAAAGTACAAAAAAAGAAGTTGTAGTTCTTTAACATTATATAGACTATAAAAGTTGCAGTTCAAAGAGTTCAAAATCGTCTCTATCACCAAAATAATGGTGCTATAAGTAGCAGCAATTCTTCCCTTGAGATATTTGCATGGATATAGGTTCCCTAGACATTAGATGAAAGAAAGCACTTCTTGTAATTCTTGTAATCATAAAATAGATAGTATAAAATTGGAAATCTGATTTCAGTAGCATTAAAAAAAAATAACACCAAACCGGAAAATTGATTTTACCTATTCAGCATGAAATAAACATTCTTTACTTTCATCACTTGGCCTCCTCTCACTTCTTTTGGTACTTCATATGTTCGAACACATCTAACCCGTGTTGTTTTGGTGCAGAGTATTATGTTTTCTCAAGAATCTCAGGGTGTACTTCCGTATCTCATGACCTCTTTATATAGAGGTAGAGGTAGAGGTAGAATTGAATTTGGACTCTTAGAGAAAAACGAAGAGTCCTGCCTTGGAAGTTGGAACAATGAGAAATAATAATTAAGTTTGTTGCAAGTGTTCAATTAGATGGTATCACTTCAAATTTGTAATTTAAACATGCAGCCAATTCGCTTTCCAAGGCAATTCGAATAATGTGCTGTTTTCAAATTTATTGATCGGTAGTTTTCAATGCATTAATTCAGACAACTAATACATCATTAACTTAGTCTAAACCCGAGTACATAAAACGACGCAGTATAGCATATGCGGGAATTTTTTTTTGGTAGAAAGCTACCGCTTTATTATAATGATAGATTATAATAGAATTAAAAATTTTATATAGATAATATTTTAATATTATAGACATTTTTTTTATAGAGCACTAAATTATTGTATAAAGAGTATTATAATCCCCTTCACAAAAACAAAGAATATTATTATCTTCTTCAATATTATAGCTCTATACTTTTACGCTAATGGAATTAACAATATGAATTATAATATTTGATGCTTAGTATATTCTTTTGTACAAGAATATTATAAGATTCTAGTTACAGAATTAATAACAAGGATTGCATAATTCGATGCTCTATACTTTGGTACCTGAAGGATTATATTGACTCGGGAGGTCCGAGGAATAGCAATACGAGATAAGACAAATGTAATGCAATAGAAAAGACATGGAATATAATTCACGAATATACGTTTATATCAAGACAAGTGTAATATTACTACAAGAGAGCAGTGTTGCAAAAATCACGTCTAGGCGCTAGGCAGCGTCCAGCCGCGTCGATGAATGCCGGAATCGATTTTTTAAAGGATTATTCGCCAAAACAACGTCGTTTTAGTTAATAATACCAAAAATCTCAAAGGATCGCGAATTCAGCAGTCTCCGCCTCGCCGATTCTCATCTTCCTTTCACTTTCTTCCAATCCTCAATGACAAACCAACCTCAATTCGTAGCATTTCTATTTTTCAAGATCTTGATCACATTAATTAGTAGTTTTTCTCCGTGTCATCGTCGTACGGGAACGACACTAACGGAGGAAGTGGAGTCCTAAGGGCTCCAATGTTGAGATTCAGCACTAGAGCATGGTGGCAAGCGAAGAGAAGAAAAAATTTCTATATTCATATTATGATTGCTACATTAGAATTATGAGTTGTTGACCTTTTATTTGCATATTCAAATTACGATTGGTGTATTATTTATGGTTCCTAATTCTCTATCATTATTTTTAGTCAATAAAATATAGTTTACTTTACAAATTTAAAGCATTGTTAAATATCTATATTTTATAAATACCCAATTCTAGAGAGTTCTTAATTATGTTTAAGCATCTCTACAAAATGTCTTTTTTACGTTCTAGTCTAGTTTTGCATATACTTAGTGAAGTGTGTCTATAATTTTATTATTCTAGAAATATGTCCATGACTCTTTCCAATACTATATGACATGTTAAATTTTTAATCGTTCAAATGTTATAAAAATCACGACAATAATCTATCGATTAGACACAAACCATTTGAATAGGCTCAAGTATAATGAATTTTCATATTTTTATTGAATTGGATAATAAAGACCAAACAACATAATAAGTTGAGAGGTTTAGGTTTGGATTGCTAGCAAAAGCAGTGACAATATACTTTTGAGCTTATGCTTTTGCATTTGCCTCCTTTGCCGCAATTACTTTGCAAGCAGCGTTGATTACAATCTCCGTCGTTACATGGTCCAATATTATTGTCAAAGCAGCAATTGAGACCGCTCGTTACTTGAACAATGTCTGATGAAAAAAAAATCAAACAAAGAAAAGAATGCAAATTAAAATTGGTCATGTTTTTATCATAATTATAGATCAATTCGATATTTTGATTTCATTATTGTTACATTGTCTTTTTAAAATAGTTTTTTACAATTATTTTTTAATATTTTATTGCACGAATAAAAAGTGTTTCAATTGATAAAGTAAATTATTAAGAAATAGTCCTAAAAAATAAATTGCAATATATAAATTCATATACACATAAGATATAGCTAGAATAATTTCAATATATAATAGGAATAAACCTGATGAGATGACGAACACCACAAGAAGGATGGTTAACACACCCGACTTGGCCATTCCTAACAAATATATGTAACTCTTTATAAATTTGATTTTCTTCGCTATTTATAATTATGTGGTCACTCGGTTCGTTTTTATAGGTAATATTATAATGTATAATTACCTTATGTAATACGATTATCTCTAAAAGGTAAAAAAAGATTATGAGAATGCAAAATCACCTAATGTGATTGATTGCATATTGGGAAAGTTATATTAAATATTATGGTTAATGATTATGTTTAACGGTAACAATTCCTTTTTTTTTTTTTTTTTTTGAAACTAATGGTAACAAGTTCATTTAAAATGGAAAATATATATTCATAAAATTGAGATATTCTATTTAATGGTAACAAGTTCTTTTACAATGGAAAATATGTATTCATAATAAATTGAGATATTCTGTTTAAAGGTAACAAGTTCATTTAATATGTGGTTAGTCGGTTTGTTTATATAGGTAATATTATAATGTATGATTACCTTATGAAATACGATTATCTCTAAAAGGTAAATAAAGATTATGAGATTGCAAAATCACCTAATGTGATTGATTGCCATATTGAAAAAGTTATATTAAATATTTTGGTTAATGATTATGTTTAATGGTAACAAGTTTTTTTTTTTTTTGAAACTAATGGTAACAAGTTCGTCTAAAATGGAAAATATATATTCATAAAATTGAGATATTCTATTTAATGGTAACAAGTTCTTTTAAACCGGAAAACATATATTCACAATAAATTGGGATATTATGTTTAATGGTAACAAGTTCTTTTAAAATGGAAAATATATATTATACAATTGAGATATTCTATTTAATTTATATATATATATATATATATATATATATATATATATATATATATATATATATATATATTGAATTCATTTCGGCCCGGAATTATCCTCATTTTTGAATTCATACATGAAAATTCAATTCTTTATCGCGTGTTATTATTTTAAATTTAAAAACTTGTTTAATATAAATTTTTATTTGTTCTAAATTTCAGTTAAAAAAATTAAAAATTTAAATGGTTTTGATGTTCTACACAAAGTATCTATAATAAAAAAATATTTAATTAATAATATGATAATTTAATTATAATTAAATTTATTCTTATTATATAGAATTAATGGTTTCTATTTAATTTAATATTTTAATAGAGCATATATATATATATATATATATATATATATATATATATATATATATATATATATATATATATATATATATATATATATATATATATATATATATATTTTGATGGATATATTGGACCCGGAACGAACCGTCCCGGAAGAGACGGACCCGAGAAGTCCCTCGGCCCAGTCAAGTGGGCCGTGGCCGAGTCGGCCCAAGGCATCTCGGCCTTGGGCCGAGTCCGGCCACGGGTGGGCTCAGTACACCCGAGCCCACCACCATGGACCCGGGCACTACCGGGCGGGTCCATGGTGGACTCGTGGACTCGTCTAGGCCGAGCTCGACAGCTCGGCCATGCCGAGTTGCCCGCCTTGGACCCGGTCCCGGGGGGACGCGGTCAAGGCGCGCCGACCCAACTAACCCCGATTCTAGGGGTGTGGTTGGGGGGTTTTGAGCTGATATAAAAGGACTCCCTCTTGTCCTAACAAGGGACCTGATCACGACACACAACACAACAGATTCCTGAATTGCTATCTTCTAGCCTTATTGTCCTAATCAAGCCTTGTAATAGCTTATTAGCGATAATTAATACAATATATGGTCCCTGCGACCTACTGTCCCTGCGACCTACGGTCCCTGCGACCTACGGTCCCTGCGACCTACGGTCCCTGCGACCTACGGTCCCTGCGACCTACGGTCCCTGCGACCTTATTATATCTCTGCGTCGCATTATTTATTTCGTACGTATACTTATCTGGGTTTAATAATTCGGGCTACCCCCGGGGAATTAAATCCATCATTGGTGCTCTTGTTGAGAGCTGCTGTACCAGCTCAAGCGTATTCTATATTTAGTGGTCTACCACGACCTGCTACCATGACGAGATCGAGATCCAACTCTCACCACACCAACGGTTCCCGCGGCACCCAGCTCGTCACAAACGGGAACGGCCCCAACGGGGCCCCCAGCCTCCAACCGGCCGCCTCCACCAGGTCGGGGACTTGAGAGATCACCTCACCAACCATCGCAGCGGTGGGGTGCCAGCTCCCATCGCCCCTCCTCCAAATCTCGCTCCGCTACAGGAGGTGGCGGTTACCTTTTAGCAATCCTCTACGACTTTGGTTCACCTCACAGAGGGTCCCCAAGGAGGTGCGCACGACGGTCTGGAGGCCACACAAAGGATGCCGACCCCGCCTCCACCTCCCTCAAGGGGCGCATCGGCCCAAGCACCCGGCTACCCCGGGCACTCAACACTCAAATTGAAGAGGATGTCAACTCACCCCGACCATTGGACACGCGGGGAGGGGGTGACATCCGACAAGATCACCATCGCCAAGCCGCGGGCCCCGATCTCCGCCGCGACCCGAGTAGGCCTCCCGAGATGAGAGGTCGGGAAACAAATGGTCGAGCTCCAAGCACCAATCGTGACGAGGTCGAACAGCTCCGTAAGCGAATAAACAAGCTCCCAGAGGGGATGGTCGCGCCACAACAAGCTACCACCTTGTTGACCCACCCCGTTGAGGGGCTCCAAAGAGGTGTCCGAAATCATGTCCCCGAAGGTCGCCAAGCCGCGGGCACCGAGCTCCGCCGCGACGCGAGTAGGCCTCCCGAGCTGAGAGGTCGGGAAACAAATGGTCGAGCTCCAAGCACCAATCGTGAAGAGGTCGAGCAGCTCCGTAAGCGAATAAACGAGCTCCCAGAGGGGATGGTCGCGCCACAACAAGCTACCACCTTGTTGACCCACCCCGTTGAGGGGCTCCAAAGAGGTGTCCGAAATCATGTCCCCGAAGGTCGCCAAGCCGCGGGCACCGACCTCCACCGCGACGCGAGTAGGCCTCCCGAGCGGAGAGGTCGGGAAACAAATGGTCGAGCTCCAAGCACCAATCGCGAAGAGGTCGAGCAGCTCCGTAAGCGAATGAACGAGCTCCCGGAGGGGATGGTCGCGCCCCAACAAGCTACCACCTTTTTGACCCACCCCGTTGAGGGGCTCCAAAGAGGTGTCCGAAATCATGTCCCCGAAGGTCGCCAAGCCGCGGGCCCCGAGCTTCGCCGCGACGCGAGTAGGCCTTCCGAGCTGAGAGGTCGGGAAACAAATGGTCGAGCTCCAAGCACCAATCGTGAAGAGGTTGAGCAGCTCCGTAAGCGAATGAACGAGCTCCCGGAGGGGATGGTCGCGCCCCAACAAGCTACCACCTTGTTGACCCACCCCGTTGAGGGGCTCCAAAGAGGTGTCCGAGCCCTCTTGCTTGGCCCCGACATCTCTCGAGGGGTGCCTACATTTACCCCGCCCCTCCTAAGGGGGCGTGATAGGTCGAGCACCCGGCTCTCCCGAACCCCAGGAGCTCAAATATTGACATATGTTCTTATTAACCCATGGTTGCGGTCGTGCGTGCCGCCCCCGACCTTGGCATTTACCTAACGGTAGTACATGGGGGACGCCCCACTCACTACCTAACGGAAGAACATGTTGTGGGTTGCTTGCCCCTTGACAAGGTCGAAGCCAAGCCGGTGGGGAGAACCTACATAGTTCCCCGTGATATACGCTACAAGAAGTCCTCCAATGACACATTGCTACATTAGGTGTCAGTCATAGAGGAGGTCCACAAAGGGACCTGCCCGGTCCACCAGGATGTCCGTCCCCTCTAATGATGTTTTAAGAGGTGGAGCATCCCCTCCAAAGATGTTGCAAGAGGTGATCCGTCATCTCTAACGATGTTTCAAGAGGTCGTCTGTCCTCTCCAATGATGTTTCAAGAGGTGGAAGGTCTCCTCCAACGATGTTTTAAGAAGTAGAGCGTCCCCTCCAAAGATGTGGCAAGAGGTGGTCCATCCTCTTCAATGATGTTCCAAGAGGTGGGACGTCTCATCCTACAACGTTTTAAGAGGTGGAGCGTCCCCTCCAACGATGTTTCAATTCCCTCCATCGATGTTGTAAGAATCGAGTACTCACCCGACCTCCCCAAGCGTACCCTAAGGGGCACAAGGTCCGACCTCGCGTACCAACCCCGACGGAGGAGCCCGGTGGCTTAGTCCAGGAGGACTAGGCTCATGCGGGTAACATACCCTAAGGGGGCACGAGGTCCAACCTCGCGTACCAACCCCGACGGGAGAGCCCGATGGCTTAGTCCGGCAGGACTTGGCTACCGGGCTCCTCCGTCGGGGTTGGTACGCGAGGTCGGACCTCGTGCCCCTTAGGGTACGCTTGGGGAGGTCGGGTGAGTACTCGATTCTTACAACATCGATGGAGGGAATTGAAACATCGTTGGAGGGGACGCTCCACCTCTTAAAACGTTGTAGGATGAGACGTCTCACCTCTTGGAACATCATTGAAGAGGATGGACCACCTCTTGCCACATCTTTGGAGGGGACGCTCTACTTCTTAAAACATCGTTGGAGGAGACGTTCCACCTTTTGAAACATCATTGGAGAGGACAGACGACCTCTTGAAACATCGTTAGAGATGATTGTCCATTCAAAACGCCAAGTCAATACAATGTGCCCACCTCCCGGAAGCAAGAGCATAAGGTGTGGCCACCTCCCAGAAGCAAGGCATAGAGTATGCCCACCTCCCGGAGGCAAGAGTGTAAGGTGTGCCCACCTCTCGGAAGCAAGAGCATAAGATGTGCCCAACTCCGGGAGGAGAATCATGCTTATCGAAGCAAGGTACAAAAGGACACACCCCCCGGAGGGGGCCATAAGATTTGCCCACCTCCCGGAGGGGAGACATAAAATATGCCCACCTCCCAGAGGGGAGTCATAAAATGTGCCCACCTCCCGGAGGGGAGACATAAAATGTGCCGACCTCCCGGAGGAGAGACACAAATGTGCCTACCTCCGAGAGGAGAGGCATGTTAGGAAAAGTACAAAGTTGTGGAGCGGAAGAAGGAACCCATATGATAAAGAAGGGATGACGCTAATCAAGCCGCTATCAAGTCTAATCCTTGAGGTTGGGGTCGGCCACATTGGGGTCGGCCACCTTGGGGTCGGTCACGTTGGGGTCGGCCACGTTGGGGGGTCGGCCACGTTGGGGTCGGTCACGTTGGGGTCGGCCACGTTGGGGTCGGCCACGTTGAGGAGTCGGTCACGTTGGGGTCGGCCACGTTGGGGTCGGCCACGTTGAGGGGCCGGCAACGTTGGGGTCGGCCACGTTGAGGGGTCGGTCACGTTGGGGGTAGTCACGTTGGGGTCGGCCATGTTGGGGTCGACCGTGTGGGGCTCGGACCCATGGAGTGCGACTCGTGTTTACTCTCCTTCATTAACGAACCTCGGCCCAAGACGCCTCGACACAAGGCACCTCGGCCCAAGAGGGGCTACCTCATGAGCTCACCCAAGAAGAGGACGACTACCTCATGAGCTCGCCCAAAAGTGAACTCAGAAATCAAAGTCTCATACACGATGCCAGGGAGTCCAAGACTTGTTAGTGTTATTGCGGAAGAGAAGAAGTCCCAATTGCGATGGGATCACACCAAAGTCGGTGAAAGAGGAATGCGGAAGAGAAGAAGTCTCGCTCATGATGGATATATTATGATTGGAGCAAACCGACCCGGGAAAGCGGAACAAGGAAGTATGGAGTAAACCCGGGGCACAGTGGTTGGGCCCCGTGCTCGGCCCAAGGTGCCCCGGTCATGGTGAGCTCGGCCACAGGAGGTCGGCTAATTTTCAACTCGGGACAAGCGCGCAGGAGACGGCTCGCAAGGTGTCTACTCTCTATCGTTGTCGACTTATCACAACGAAGAGAGTGGGGGACTCGTGATGGATATATTGGACCCGGAACGAACCGACCCGGAAGAGACGGACCCGAGAAGCCCCTCGGCCCAGTCAAGTGGGCCGAGTCCGGCCACGGGTGGGCTCGGTACACCCGAGCCCACCACCATGGACGCGGGCACTACCGGGCGGGTCCATGGTGGACTCGTGGACTCGGCTAGGCCGAGCTCGGCAGCTCGGCCATGCCGAGTTGCCCGCCTTGGACCCGGTCCCGGGGGGACGCGGTCAAAGCGGGCCGACCCAACTAACCCCGATTCTAGGGGTGCGGTTGGGGGGTTTTGAGCTGATATAAAAGGACTCCCTCTTGTCCTAACAAGGGACCTGATCACGACACACAACACAACAGATTCCTGAATTGCTATCTTCTAGCCTTATTGTCCTAATCAAGCCTTGTAATAGCTTATTAGCGATAATTAATACAATATACGGTCCCTGCGACCTACGGTCCCCGCGACCTTATTATATCTCTGTGTCACATTATTTATTTCGTACGTATACTTATCCGGGTTTAATAATTCGGGCTACCCCCGGGGAATTAAATCCATCATATATATATATTGAATTCATTCTCCTGTTATACATATTTTTGTCTTCATTTTTGAAGACATACACAAGAATTGAATTCATTATTGTGCGGCATTATTTTAATGTAATATATATTAGTTTAATTTAATTTTTATATACTATTTAAAATTCAAAAAATACAAAATTAAAATAATATAAATTCCCTTCAATATTAAAATATTTATTTATTAGTATGATAATTTAATAATAACAGAATTTATTATTTTTTTTGAATGCTACTAGCTCTATTAGAATGTAGTATCTGTTCATATACTTTCTCAACCTACTGAAACACAAAGAGCCAATAATGCCTCCACTGAGGCTCGAAATCACAATCTTCCAAATGGAAGTCCAACCCGGATACCATTAGACCACATAGTCCTGGTATAATAGAATTATAATAGAATTAAAAATTTTATATAGTTAATATTTTAATATAATAGACATTTTTTTATAGAGCACTAAATTAATATATAAAGAATATTATAATCCCCTTAAAAGAAAAAAAGAATATTATTATCTTCTTCAATATTATAGCTCTATACTTTTACGCTAATGGAATTAACAATATGAATTATAATATTTGATGCTTTGTATATTCTTTTTGTACAAGAATATTATAAGATTTTAGTTACAGAATTAATAACAAGGATTGCATAATTCGATGCTCTATACTATGGTACCTGAAGGATTATATTGACTCGGGATGTCCGACGAATAGCAATACGAGATAAGACAAAAGTAATGCAATAGAAAAGGCATGGAATTATGATTCACGGAAATAAGTTTATATTAAGACTTGTGTAACGTTACTACAAGAGAGCAGTGTTGCAGAAATCGCGTCTAGGCGCTAGGCGGCGTCCAGCCGCGTCGAGGAATGCCGGAATCGATTTTTTTAAAGGATTCGCCAAAACGACGTCTTATTCGCCAAAACAACGTCGTTTTAGTTAATAATATCAATAATCTCGAAGGATCGCGAATTCAGTAGTCTTCGCCTCGCCGATTCTCATCTTCCTTTCACTTTCTTCCAATCCTCAATGACAAACCAACCTCAATTCGTAGCATTTCTATTTTTAAAGATCTTGATTACATTAATTAGTAGCTTTTCTCCGTGTCATCGTCGTACGGGAACGACACTAACGGAGGAAGTGGAGTCCTAAGGGCTCCAATGTTGGAGATTCGGCACTAGAGCATGGTGGCAAGCGAAGAGAAGAAAAAATTTCTATATTCATATTACGATTGCTATATTAGAATTATGATTTGTTGACCTTTTATTTGCATATTCAAATTACGATTGGTGTATTATTTATGGTTCCTAATTCTCTATCATTATTTTTAGTCAATAAAATATAGTTTACTTTACAAATTTAAAGCATTGTTAAATATCTATATTTTATAAATACCCAATTCTAGAGAGTTCTTAATTATGTTTAAGCATCTCTACAAAATGTCTTTTTACGTTCTAGTCTAGTTTTGCATATACTTAGTGAAGTGTGTCTATATGTTTATTACTCTAGAAATATGTCCATGACTCTTTCCAATACTATATGACATGTTAAATTTTTAATCGTTCAAATGTTATAAAAATAACAATAATAATCTATCGATTAGACACAAACCATTTGAATAGGCTCAAGTATAATGAATTTTCATATTTTTATTGAATTGGATAATAAAGACCAAACAACATAATAAGTTGAGAGGTTTAGGTTTGGATTGCTAGCAAAAGCAGTGACAATATACTTTTGAGCTTATGCTTTTGCATTTGCCTCCTTTGCCGCAATTACTTTGCAAGCAGCGTTGATTACAATCTCCGTCGTTACATGGTCCAATATTATTGTCAAAGCAGCAATTGAGACCGCTCGTTACTTGAACAATGTCTGATGAAAAAAAAAATCAAACAAGAAAAGAATACAAATTAAAATTGGTCATGTTTTTATCATAATTATTGATCAATTCGATATTTTGATTTCATTATTGTTACATTGTCTTTTTAAAATAGTTTTTTCAATTATTTTTTAATATTTTATTGCACGAATAAAAAGTGTTTCAAGTGATAAATTAAATTAATAAGAAATAGTCCTAAAAAATAAATTGCAATATATAAATTCGTATACACATAAGATATAGCCAGAATAATTTAAATATATAATAGGAATAAACCTGATGAGATGACGAACACCACAAGAAGGATGATTAACACACTCAACTTGGCCATTCGTAACAAATATATGCAACTCTTTATAAATTTGTTTCTCTTCGCTATTGATAATTACGTGGTCACTCGGTTCGTTTATATAGGTAATATTATAATATATGATTACCTTATGTAATACGATTATCTCTAAAAGGTAAAAAAAGATTATGAGAATGCAAAATCACCTAATGTGATTGATTGCCATATTGGGAATGTTATATTAAATATTTTGGTTAATGATTATGTTTAATGGTAACAAGTCTTTTTTTTTTTTTTTTTTTTTTTTGAAACTAATGGTAACATGTTCGTTTAAAATGAAAAATATATATTCATAAAATTGAGATATTCTATTTAATGGTAACAAGTTCTTTTAAAATAGAAAATATATATTCATAATAAATTAAGATATTCTGTTTAATGGTAACAAGTTCTTCTAAAATGGAATATATATATATATATATATATATATATATATATATATATATATATATATATATATATATATATATATATATATATATGTATATATGTATACATATGTATATATATATATATATGTATATATATATATATACATATATATATATATATATATATACATATGTATACATATATATATATATATATATATATATATATATATATATATATATATATATATATATATATATATATATATAGTCAATTCATTGCGGCCCGGAATTATCCTCATTTTTGAATTCATACATGAAAATTCAATTCTTTGTTGCGTGTTATTATTTTAATTTTACAAACTTGTTTAATTTAAATTTTTATTTGTTCTGAATTTCAATTTAAAAAATTAAAAATTTAAATGGTTTAGATGTTCTACACAGATTATCTATAATAAAAAATATTTAATTAATAATATGATAATTTAATTATAATTAAATTTATTCTTATTATATAGAATTAATGGTTTCTATTTAATTTAATATTTTAGTAGAGCATATATATATATATATATATATATATATATATATATATATATATATATATATATATATGTATATATATATGTATGTATATATATATATGTATATATATATGTATATATATATATATATATATATGTATATATATATATGCATATATATATATATATATATATATATATATATATATATATATATATATATATATATATATATATATATATATATATATGTATATATATTGAATTCATTCCCCTGTTATACTTATTATTGTCTTCATTTTTGAACACATACACAAGAATTGAATTCATTATTTTGCGGCTTTATTTTAATATAATATATATTTGTTTAATTTAATTTTTGTATTCTATTTAAAATTCAAAAAACACAAAATTAAAATAATATAAATTCACTTTAATATTAAATATTTATTTATTAGTATGATAATTTAATAATAATATTATTTATTATAATTATAATAGAATTAAAAATTTTATATAGTTAATTTTTTAATATTATAGACATTTTTTTTATAGAGCACTAAATTAATTTATAAAGAATATTATAATCCCCTTAAAAAAAAAGAATATTATTATCTTCTTCAATATTATAGCTCTATACTTTTACGCTAATCGAATTAACAATATGAATTATAATATTTGATGCTTAGTATATTCTTTTGTACAAGAATATTATAAGATTTTAGTTACAGAATTAATAACAAGGATTGCATTATTCTTTGCTCTATACTTTGGTACCTGAAGGATTATATTGACTATATTGACTCGGGATGTCCGACGAATAGCAATACGATATAAGACAAATGTAATGCAATAGAAAAGACATGGAATTATGATTCACGGAAATAAGTTTATATTAAGACTTGTGTAATGTTACTACAAGAGAGCAGTGTTGCAAAAATCGCGTATAGGCGCTAGGCAGCGTCCAGCCGCGTCGAGGAATGCCGGAATCTATTTTTTTAAAGGATTCGCCAAAACGACGTCCTATTCGCCAAAACAACGTCGTTTCAGTTAATAATACCAAAAATCTCGAAGGATCGCGAATTCAGCAGTCTCCACCTCGCCGGTTCTCATCTTCCTTTCACTTTCTTCCAATCCTCAATGACAAACCAACCTCAATTCGTAGCATTTCTATTTTTCAAGATCTTGACCACATTAATTAGTAGCTTTTCTCCGTGTCATCGTCGTACGGGAACGACACTAACGGAGGAAGTGGAGTCCTATGGGCTCCAATGTTGGAGATTCGGCACTAGAGCATGGTGGCAAGCGAAGAGAAGAAAAAAAATTCTATATTCATATTACGATTGCTATATTAGAATTATGAGTTGTTGACCTTTTTTTGCATATTCAAATTACGATTGGTATATTATTTATGGTTCCTAATTCTCTATCATTATTTTTAGTCAATAAAATATAGTTTTCTTTACAAATTTAAAGCATTGTTAGATATCTATATTTTATAAATACCCAATTCTAGAGAGTTCTTAATTATGTTTAAGCATCTCTACAAAAATGTCTTTTTACGTTCTAGTCTAGTTTTGCATATACTTAGTGAAGTGTGTCTATAAGTTTATTACTCTAGAAATACGTCCATGACTCTTTCCAATACTATATGACATGTTAAATTTTTAATTGTTCAAATGTTATAAAAATCACGACAATAATCTATCGATTAGACACAAACCATTTGAATAGGCTCAAGTATAATGAATTTTCATATTTTTATTGAATTGGATAATAAAGACCAAACAACATAATAAGTTGAGAGGTTTAGATTTGGATTGCTAGCAAAAGCAATGACAATATACTTTTGAGCTTATGCTTTTGCATTTGCCTCCTTTGCCGCAATTACTTTGCAAGCAGCGTTGGTTACAATCTCCGTCGTTACATGGTCCAATATTATTGTCAAAGCAGCAGTTGAGACCGCTCGTTACTTGAACAATGTCTGATGAAAAAAAAAATCAAACAAAGAAAAGAATACAAATTAAAATTGGTCATGTTTTTATCACAATTATAGATCCATTCGATATTTTGATTTCATTATTTTTACATTGTCTTTTTAAAATAGTTTTTTACAATTATTTTTTAATATTTTATTGCACGGATAAAAAGTGTTTCAATTGATAAAGTAAATTAATAAGAAATAGTCCTAAAAAATAAATTGCAATATATGAAACCGTATACACATAAGATATAACCAGAATAATTTAAATGTATAATAGGAATAAACCTGATGAGATGACGAACACCACAAGAAGGATGGTTAACACACTCAACTTGGCCATTCCTAACAAATATATGCAACTCTTTATAAATTTGTTTCTCTTCGCTATTGATAATTATGTGGCACTCGGTTCGTTTATATAGGTAATATTATAATGTATGATTACCTTATGTAATACGATTATCACTAAAATGTAAAAAAAGATTATGAGAATGCAAAATCACTTAATGTGATTGATTGCCATATTGGGAGAGTTATATTGAATATTATGGTTAATGATTATGTTTAATGTTAACAAGTTTTTTTTTTTTGAAACTAATGGTAACAAGTTCGTTTAAAATGGAAAATATATATTTATAAAATTGAAATATTCTATTTAATGGTAACAAGTTCTTTTAAAATGGAAAATATATATTCATAATAAATTGAGATATTCTATTTAATGGTAACAAGTTCTTTTAAAATGAAAAATATATATTCATACAATTGAGATATTCTATTTAATTTATTTAAATATTATATATATATATATATATATATATATATATATATATATATATATATATATATATATATATATATATATATATATATATATATATATATATATATATATATATATGTAGTCAAGGGTTCTGGTGCGGGTGGCACTGTTAGGTGCGGTTGCGAGGATGCCGTTCGTTTTTAATGAGCACAAATTTCCTGACCGTTGATCTCAAAGTTTGAAATTCGCGTACTTTTAATTGTATTCGCGTACTGAGGGACAAATTAGTAATTTTGATTAAATTAACTTTCATCGCTATTCTATATCGTCGTTCGCATTGCCGTTGCCGTTGTTTTTGCTTTTCAAAGAATCGCCTAGTTGTCTATCGTTTCTCGATCGTTTAGCATTGCGATGTCCATTGTTTTTGCTTCCAAATCTTTTTCAATTTTCTATTGTTATATAGTATGTAGTTATCGTGGATATACATTTTTTTTTTTCAGAAATTTGATCTACTTTATTTGGTTATGAAAATGGAGAACAATAAGTTATATTTTTGAAGCACATTGTGTATTACATCTATGCATAGTAAGAGTTATACGGACGGATGTTCATTAATGAGATATGCATGAGACGCATAGCAAAGATATAAGAGATGCATTTTAAAGAGATACTAGACGCATATTAAAGAGTTACGAGACGCATATTAAAGAGACATGAGACGCATAATTAAAGAGATATGAGACGCATATTAAAGATATATGATAAGCATATCAAAGAGATTTGAGACGCATATTAAGGATATATGAGACGCATATTAAGTAGTTTTGAGAAATGATTTATTTTAATTGGTACTCAAACGTACGGAATCAAGAACTGAGATCCTGCACGTTGTATTTTAATAACTCTCACATAATGGTGTTTTTGTACGCACATTAATTTATTTTAATTTATATTCTTTTTTTATAGTTGTTTTTAATAATAATTAATTTCCATGTTATTTTAGTATGCAAACGAACGCTCATTTATATATGAACTTAAGCAATGTGTAATGTAATTTTTTATTTCAACTTTTCATTTGTCACGAAAATTAACGCACATTAAAGTTTTTTTAAAAGCACGTTAAAGGTTAATTGGACGCATATTAAGAATATAAATTGTATGAATTAATAAGTTGGTTTTTAATATGCGTTCATGCAACATACAAGATGCGTGAAAATATATATTAATGTGTTTCAATTATTTTACAAAGTAGTTTACATCAAGATTGAAATAATGTAAATTAATAGATCCTTTAACAATAAAAAATATTCATTATTTTTCGTACTTAATACCAGCCTTTTCCATGTTTTTTACAGACAATTCATTGATTTCAGCAGTCAAAATTGCTGTAATGTATTTGACCCTGAGGTCTGCAATATCTGATGGTTTAATTTCACTGCTGTCAGTTTGAAAACCAATCACTCCACCCCCAATGTATGTTTGTATGTGGCACATTGTAATTACTCCACAATCACCTTTCTTCTCGGGGCCACTACATTGGATTAGCATTCTTTCAGGTGTAGCTTTTCTAAGTCTGTTTGCAGCACTGTATGAATTCCTTTCGTTCAAATATCTTACAAAGTAGTCTTTCTGCAAATAGATAGAAAAGCATTAAATACAGGAAAAACTAGATTTCATAAAATGTTTTATAATGTGTTAATTAGTACTCACCAAAAGAAATGGTATTTGACCATATTTGGCAATACCAGCAACATCAGCAGAAGAGCTGTCAAGTATGTGTATGCATGTATGATAGACATCCATATCAATGCATATGACATATATTTGATCAGCTGCAATCACTGGGAAAAAGAACTGCATTTTGTACACTTTTAGTTCAGAGAAATTATAAATACAAATGTAATTTAAGTATGTAGAATTTAATTTACCAAACGACACTTCATAGGGTCACCAGTAGCAGTGTCAATGTCATTATTAACGCTTTGTCGAAACTTTTCATACAGCTGATCAGTACTGTATCCAGGTGGTTTATACACAATAGAAGATGCCTACAGGAGTATGATAATGTTGTTAGCATTGCAGTATGTGCTTCAAGACAGTTGTTAATGTGCATGAAATCATAAATCAATAATAAAATAACTTACAACTGGTGTCGTTGAGAAAAAGAACCGTCTTTTGTTACAATACTTAAAGGTGTAGATTTTATTTAGAATTAAGCTCCAAGTGTCCAAAACACTTGCTTCCACATTTTCACCCTTTCTCAATGATCTCAACTCAATCATCAGTAAACGTTTGTCTCTATGTTTAAAAACAAATTCACACCTACAAAAATTTTCAGATATGAAGTAAAAAAAAATCAGTAATTAAATACACACGCACATTAAGCATTATATAGACGCACATTAAGCATTACATAGACGCACATTAAGCATTACACAGACGCACATTAAGCATTACACAGACGCACATTAAGCATTACCTAGACGCACATTAAGCAGAAATTTCAGGCATATTAAGTATACAACTCACACACATCAGTAACATTTAATAGCATACAGGAAACACTAATTTGTTAAGAAACTCATTTTACATATAGGAATTTGAAATGTAACTTACTTATTTGTATTATTGGCGGTATAAACCCAGTTGTTGAGCATGATTTCATTCGGAGTGTGCGGTGTAGTGAAGTTCAGGTTCATTGTAAAGCATGGATAGTCTATCGAATAGATCTTTTTGATTTAGGCACAGTGTGTTTGTAGTCTCTCCTCAACAGGTGTTGATGCTTCTTTTTCAGCTTCTTTACACTTGTCTTATTTGTATTCTGAGTGTTATGTGTTTCAACATGTTCTTTATTTGGACTATCAGCATTGTGCTCTTCATCACAAGACTTAAACTGGTCATTCTTGTTTCCATTCGAAGTATTCTGCTGAAGATCATCAACAACGTAGCAAGCAGCAATATTTAAAACATCATCTGAGATGCTGGTTTCTGTCTGTGCCTCCTTTGGATTTGAAGTGGCAACGGAGGTCACTATAACACTATCAGCATTGTTGCAAGTGGGGCTTGGGGTTGGTGTTTTTAAAAGGTTGAAACTAGGAATTTCATACAGCTGTTCTTCTAAATATTATTTCCTTTTTTGCATTGCAAGGTCGATTGCAATATATGTTTTTGGATCGCCCCAAAAGGAGTCTTGGCTGTTAAATGCTTCCCGCTCTTCCTGGGAGAGACATGATTGCACGCCTTGAACTACAGGACTGATTGCACGCATGCCTTCCCTGTCGGGGAATGTCACCGAGCCTCCGACACCCCTCTTCTTCGGGATTCACGTGCAGTCCCTGCACCTCGGTTTTCGCTTCCCTATCCATCCCTTCGTCGAATCCTTTCTCAACCACTACGGCATCGCACCCGGGCAGTTGGTGCCGAATGCCCATTACTTACTTCTTGCCTTCCTGCTTCGCTGCCACACCATTCGTGTCGAGCCCTACATGGATCTCTTCCAGAGTTTGTTTCAAGTCACCTCGTCCTCCGGCCAGGCCAGTAAGGGGTTCGTGGGCATAGCGGCCCGGGCGCGTATGAAGACGTTCCATGACTTCAATCAGACCAACAGAGATTGGAAACCGCACTTCGTCTTCGTCTCGGTCGGCGATCGTCGCCCGTTCCTATCTTGGAACAACAGGTTTGTGCGCCACAGGGCCCCGCTCTAGCCCAGGACGTCCATGCCTTCCGGGGCGATCGGGGAGAGATTATCATTGGCGAGATGATTACGCCAGAGAACATGCGTAGTCTGGGCTTTGTTTCGGATGGGCCGCTACCGCCTCGTATTCGCCCGCGCCTTCTGCGTACGCCCCAGTCGGATGCACGTCCCTTGATCGAGTTGTCGGACGATGAGCCCCCAGAGCAGTCCCCGGGATCCTCGGGGTCTTCGGGCGAGGGTTTTGCCGAGCCTAGGTCCTCCGGGTCCGCTGTCGGCCCTTCGCGTGCCTCTACTCGTGGTTTGTTCCCCTTTCCTTCGCTGGCCCGTCGTTTGTACATATGGCTCATGGATTAACCCTTGCTCGTCTCCTTTTGCAGCGAGATCTCCCATCATGTCTTCGTTCCGTGAGCGCCTCGAGCGCGTCGTGGCGCGTGGCCCTATTGCGAAGAGACAGAAGGTTACCGCGCAGTCTGGCGCCCCCCCTTTTGAGCCTGGTGCGCCGCCACCGGGAGGGACGCGGCCGCAGGCGAGTCGTCCCCCTGTACCGCCGGCCGTACCGCCCCCGCTGCCGCCTGCCGAGCACACGACGCGGAGCTTGCCCGCTATCGTTCGAGAGGCCCTCCGTACCATCGAGGTATGTATTCTTGCTTGTGATTTCCTCTATTGCACTTAGTCCTCGATGCTGCTTTGTTATGATTGTGTCTCTTCTCAGGGTTGGGCCGTGTCCACCGTGGCCCTTGTCGAGGATGAGCAGGGTCGCGCTCGCGAGCTGGTGCGGGCTTTGGAGGCCGAGACCAGGCGGGCCGATGAGGCGGTCAGGCGTGACGCCGAGTCCCGGAAGGCCTTGGAGGCGGAGAGGAAGAGGCATGCGGAGGAGTTTGGACAGGTCATCCTCGCCTACAAGAAGTCTGCTGAGTTCGAGCGAGATGCCGAGGAGTATGTCCGTGGGCGCAGCGGCGATATAGTCACCTCGTGGCTAGCTAGTGACGCTGGGAAGGAGACGATTGCGGAGGAGAGTGCTATGGCCTTCTAGGTGGGCCGGTATGCTATGCAGCAGGAGATCTATACCGCCCTTCGTCAGAAGGGAGATGCCTTCGACCCGGTCGTCCTCAAGCTGCGGGCCGAGGTGGAGAACCCCGAGCCAGTGACCCCTGCGGCGGGCTTCTCACTATCACCCCTTGATCGCGCCGACGAGCCTGTGGAGTTGGTGGCCTCCTCGGGAGTTATTTCACCCACTTTGCTGAGCGTTCACGTCCCCGACTTGGATGAGGGGGCCGAGGGAGTGACCGTCGCCGTTGCGCCGTCGATCGAGTTGCCACTTGCCACCGCGCCAGGTTCGGATGAGCAGCCTTGATTGTGCCTATTTTAGCTTATTCCCTATTTTGTGTATCCGGGCATAGACTTTGGATGTGGATTCTTGCCCTCTTTTGCTGTTTATTTCCTTTGATGACTCTTCCTGCTTTGTCTTGCTACGCTTCGGACGTTGGATCTTTATTATGGGACTTATGTTTGACGATTTACTCCTTTTTTTTTAATTTATTTTTTTATTTATTTTTTTTTTTGCGCCCGGTCGGTGCCGGGGCTCTCAACCTCGGATTGCACCGAGGCGCTAGACCTCGGTGCTGGCCGAGGTGTCGGACTTTGGCTACTGTCGAGGTGCACGCAGCATGGTGCACCCCGGCAGTGTGCCGTGGTGCATGGCCCGAGGGTGCCATGGGCCGAGGTCCATCTGGACGCACCTCGGCCTGGGACGGTGCCCTGTTGCGCCCCGACGCTGTCGGGGTGTGGTAGGCTTTTATTTATTATTTATTTTTTTGTTTTTTTTGTTTTTTTTTTGTTTTTTTTTTTGTTTTTTTTTTTGCCTAGTGTTAGTCTCAAAACATAGACCTACGAGACTACGCCATCGGACTCCCCGTCGGGGTTGGTACGCGAGGTCAGACCTCGTGCCCCCTTAGGGTGCGTCAGCCGCTTGGGCTAAGTCCTTCCGGGCTACGCCACCGGGCTCTTCCGTCGGGGTTGGTACGCGAGGTCGGACCTCGTGCCCCCTTAGGGTGCGCCTAACTGCTCGAGCCTAGTCCTTGGGACTGTGCCCCCGGGCTCCTCCGTCGGGGGTTTGTACGCGAGGTCGGGCCTCGTGCCCCTTAAGGTGCGCGCTAGCCGCTCGGGCCCAGTCCTTTCGGACTGTGCCCCCGGGCTCTTCCGTCGGGGTTAGTACGCGAGGTCGGCCCGCGTGCCCCCTTAGGGTGCGTCCTCCGTCGGGGTTAGTACGCGATGTCGGACCTCGTGCCCCCTTAGGGTGCGCAGGGGAAGACATGAGTGAGTACTCGTTCCCCTTTGTTTCATTTTTTTTTTTTTTAAGGAGAAAGAATGGATGAAAACCAATGTTGTGATATTATTGTCGTTCACTAAAACATTATTAGGGGAGGGGAATGGTCCTCCTCCTAGAATAGCAACGCCAAGACCCACCTCTCACGTGGTAGGTCTACTGATAAAATTTCAGCAGGTGCTCTGAGTTCCAGACCCTGGCTATCATCTTTCCTTTGGGAGTTTTGAGCTTGTAGCTGCCCGGGCGGACCACGGCTGCTATAATGTACGGGCCCTCCCAATTAGGGGCAAACTTTCCTCCGGCTTGGGGCTCGCTCGCCTCCCTTCTCTTGAGCACATAGTCACCTACTTGGAAATAGCGGGGTCGGACCCGCTTATCGTGGTATGACTTGGTCTGCCTCTGGTAGTTTTCAGCTCGAATCGCGGCTGCTTCGCGCCTGTCATCAATCATGTGGAGGTCAATTCTATGGTGCTCCTCGTTCGTGTCAGGGTCGTAGTCCTCCTCCCTCCGGGAAGGTATGACTACCTCCGCTGGAGCTCGGGCTTCGAAACCGTAGGCTAAGGAAAAAGGTGTCTCCCCAGTAGCCCTCCGGGGGGTGGTGCGGTAGGCCCAAAGAATGGCGTCGAGCTCCTCCACCCACGCTCCCCCCGCGGATTCCAGTTTCTTTTTCAGGCCGCCCACAATGGTGCGGTTGGCATTTTCCACCTGGCCATTTGCTTGAGGGTAGCACACTGCTACCCGGCTGTGAGTAATATGCCATTCTGCACAGAACCCCACGAACTCTTGTCCCTCGAATTGGCGTCCGTTGTCGGTGATGAGTTGCATCGGGACCCCAAAACGGCACAAAATATTTTTGTACACAAAGTGCTTGCAACGGGCACTTGTTATGGTTGCCAGCGGTTCCGCCTCTACCCACTTGTTGAAGTAGTCCACTGCTACTATGAGGTACTTCCTTTTTCCCGACCCCATGGACAGAGCTCCCACTAGGTCCACTCCCCACTTGGAGAAGGGGATGACCGAGCTGATGGGGGTGTAGCTCGTGGCTGGCCGGCCGGGGGTGATTTGGAAGTGTTGGCAGGTCTCGCAACCCCGGGCATAGTCGGCGCACTGCTTGGCCATTTTGGGCCAAAAGTACCCCTGTAAGATGGCCCTCCGGGACATGGCGAAGGCCCCCTGGTAGGCTGAACAGGTCCCTTCGTGGATTTCTTCCATAATTGACCTGGTTTCGTCTGGGTACAAGCAACGCAGCAAGGCGCCGTTATAGGACTTCTTGTAGAGTGTGTCCCCCACGACCACATACGTGGGGGCTCGCCGTTTCACCAGCTTGGCGTCGACCTCGTCGGGAGGTAGCGTGCCTGTCTTCTTGTACTCCTTGAGGTGGTCCAACCAGCAGGGAGGTCGGATTTGCACAGGTAGGACCGGGTAGGCGTCCAGGCTCGACCTCTTGAAATCTTCAATTCGGGCTATTTTTGAGATATGTTCCGGGGCCCCTTGGGCGAGCTTGGATAACATGTCAGCATCTGTGTTCTGGTCTCGGGGTACCTGTAGGACCTCATAATTGATCAGCTACCCCAGTAGCTGGAGCACCACGTCCCAGTACCTCCTCATTCTTTCATCACTTGCTTCAAATTCACCTGTGACCTGTCCCACTACGAGTCTAGAGTCACATCGGATTTTGAGCTTCTCCACCCTCATATTTAGTGCGAGGCGGAGCCCTCCCAGGAGTGCTTCATGCTCGGCCTCGTTGTTGGATAATTTGAACGCGAAGCGTAGGGCGTAGTAGGCCCGAAACCCCTCCGGTGTTATGAGGACGACTCCACCCCCACAGCTTTTGGTGCTGGAGGACCCGTCCGTTGAGAGGGTCCACCACTCCTCGTCTTCGTCCCTGACCCGCTCCGTTGCCTCCCAGGCAGTGCACTCGACTATAAAGTCAGCCAGCGCCTGCCCCTTGATGGCGGGTCGGGGCTTGAACTGGATGTCGAACTGGCTCAGCCGCATGGCCCACCTGACCAGCCTGCTTGCCGACCCCGAGGCCCTCAGTACTGCGTCTAGCGGCTGGTTGGTGAGGACCTGCACGGGGTGGGCCTGGAAGTAGTGGTTCAGCTTCTTTGCCGTCTCATCTACTGCAAAAATGGCCTTTTCCACGGGTGTGTACCTGATCTCTGCTCCCCGTAGAGCTCGGCTCGTGTAGTATACGGGCCGCTGGACCCCCTCGTCGTCCCGGACCAGCACGGAGCTGACCGCGGCCTACGAGATGCCCAAGTACAGATATAGGACCTCCCCCTTAACGGGTTTGGCCTGCAGGGGGGAGCGACATCAGGTACGTCTTGAGGTCTTCGAACGCCTTCTGGCACTCCTCGGACCATTCGAAGCCCTTAGTCTTTTTGAGGACTCCAAAGAACGGCAAGGACTTCTCGGCCGACCTCGAAAGGAAACGGCCCAGGGCTGCCAATCGCCCGTTGAGGCGCTGGACCTCCTGGAGGGACCTCGGAGGTTCCATGTCTAGGATGGCCTTGACCTTGTCGGGGTTGGGCTCAATGCCCCTCTTCGAGACCATGTACCCCTAAAATTTCCCCCCGTGTACCCCGAAAGTACACTTCTTGGGGTTCAACCGTAAATTGAAGCGTTGCATAATCGAAAATACCTCGGTAAGGTCGTCCGTGTGGAGGTCGGCGTCGGTGCTCTTGACGATCATGTCATCAACGTAGGCCTGGAGGTTGCGGCCGAGGACCTGCTTGAACACCTTGGCCACCATTCGGGTGTAGGTGGCGCCCGAATTTTTCTGTCCGAAAGCCATGACCTTGTAGCAATAGACCCCCTCTGGCGTGGTGAAGGCCGTCTACTCCTCGTCGGCTTCCTCCATGAAAATTTGGTGGTACCCCTGGAACGCATCTAGGAAGCTCATAAGGGCGCAACCTGCAGTCTCCTCCACCAGCTGGTCAATGTTGGGGTGGGGGAAGGGGTCCATGGGCAGGCCTTGTTGAGGTCGGTGTAGTCCACGCACATCCTCCAGGTGGGTGACTTCGGGGCGAGGAGTACGTTTGCTAACCACGTGGGGTATATGACCTCCTGGATATGGCCGATCTCTAGCAGGGTGTCGACCTCCTTTTTGACGAACTCCCTCCTCTCAGCGGAGAGGTACCTTTTGCGCTGCTGGACTGGCTTGACCGCGGGGTCGACAGCCAGCTTGTGCGTGATCACGTCTCGGCTCAGGCCCGACATATCCTCGGGGCCCTATGCGAAGACCTCCTTGTAGCTCCTGATGGTGTCGATTATCCGTGCCCGGAGGTCGGCCGGGAGGCCGACCCCTACCTTCACGACCCGGTCAGGTCGGCTGAGGTCGAGGATGACCTCCTCTGTCTCGACCACGGGCTCGGCCCGAGGTCGACCTGCCTCTTCCCGAAACGCCTTCTCAGCAATGGTATGGACCTGGAGGTCCTTCTGGCCAATTTGGCGGCACGCCTTCAGGTAGCTGCTGCGGCTCACCTTTTGGTCTCCCCGGGCGACCCCAACCCCGATTGGTGTCAGGAACTTGAGGCACAAGTGCTCCATAGAAATCACACACCTGAGGTCCTCCAGGGCGGGCCGACCGAGAATAATGTTGTGGGCGCAACTGATCTTAACGACTACGAACTCGACCTCCCACCTCCTGGTGTGCGGTGGGGTGCCTATCTCTACCTCCAAATTGATCGACCCCTCCGTTTCGATCGAATCCCCCGTGAACCCGGACAGGGGGGTCCGTACTTGTTCCAGCTATCCTCTTGAGAGTCCTAGCTGGGTGAACGTGTCGTAGTACATGACGTTCACCGAGCTGCCCGTGTTTACGAGCACCCGGTGCACCACCACGTTGTTTATGTCTAGCTTGACCACCAGGGCGTCTCGGTGGGGGAGGGGCCCCTCTGGCAGGTCGGCGTCGGTGAACGTGATGGGCTCCCTTTTTGGTTTCTTCTCGTGGGGGGTACGTGTGACCTCCCCCACGTACAAGCCCCTCGCCCACCTCTTCCGCTCGGCTGGCGAGTCCCCTCCCTCGGGCCCCCCAAAGATGATGTAGATGGTCCGCTTCTTCGGGGGCTGGGAGTCCTCCGTCGTCTTCTCCTCCTCCTCGGAGCTGTGGTCGTGGTGGTCCCTCTTGCGGGGAGCCGAGGTGGATGGTGCCTGTGGCGCCTGGCCACCCCCCTTTCTCCATACGTTGCCTGGCTTCTGGCGCTGCGCCTGCCCTTGTGCCTGCCTTTGCGCCTGGCCGGGCCTCATAATGAATTGGCCGAGGTAACCCATTTGGATGAGTTCCTCGATTTGTCGCTTCAAAAGGATGCATTCGTCCGTATCGTGCCCCTTCTGCCTGTGGAACATGCAGTACTTGTTGGGGTCCCCCCTTGCCGATATCTTCATGCACTCCTCCTCCGGGAACACCACGATTCCCTGGTCCTCCGCGTGCGCCAAGATGGTACCCACTGGTTGTGTCAGCGGGGTGAGATAGCGTGTGGGGTTCAGCCTGGGCCCCTCAGCGTACTCACGTTAGTGCGGCCACGGCGCCTTGCGCTCCTCCTGGGAGACCTGCCGCGACGCGTGCCAGCGTGGTGGAGGCTTGTTCGAAGACCGCCACCCCTTCCCGGATGCTGGGGGCGGGGGCCCCATTGGGGCCGTTCCCGTTCGCGACGAGCTGGGTGCCGCGGGAACCATTGGTATGACGAGAGCTGGATCTCGATCGTGCCATCGCTGTCGATGAACAATAGTGGGGAGAGCACTTAAGCTTGTACAGCAGCTCTCAACAAGAGCACCAATGATGGAATTAATTAAACCGGGGGTCCGACTTAACTAACCCGAATAAGAGTACGAATAATAAATAAATGGTACGAATGATATAGCAAAGGCCGTAGATTGTATTAAACGCCGTAGAATTGGCTATTACAGTAGTATTTTAGGACAAAGTATGTAGGAAATGTAGATCGTGTCCTAACTAGAAAAGGTGGGGGGTTTTTTATACAACCCCCGCCCCTAACCGCCACCCCCTAAAGCGGGGGGTGGTTAGATTCGAGTTGACCGCGCCCGGTCTCGCGACCGGGCCGTGCTGTGGGGCCAGGCCCTTTGGAGGTCGGCCCGGCCTCCTGGAGAGGCCGGCCCGGCCTCCGACGTGGCCCGCGCGGGGGCCACGTGGCGAGGCCCCGTCCCGGGCGGGTACGTGGCGCCGCCCCGGGACCTGTTCTTGTCCGTGCCCTCGGGTCGGTGCGGGTCGGTTCCTAATATATCCGTCAATGATATTGGAATCTGAAGAAGGCGAATGTAGGAAGATTTCTGTGGAGTACTCGTGGAGTACTAATTCAGTTGTCTTAGAACCGGAGTGCGCGAAATTTGTTTGAAATGATAGAACAGTGATATTTTTAATTTGAATGCGCGAAATAAACTAACACAAATGCATACCGAAGTATTATTCTAACGGCCACACATCAAAGAGATATGATACGCACATTAAGGATATACGAGACGCATATTAAAGATATACGAGACGCTTATTAAAGATATTCGAGACGCATATTAAATAGATATGATACGCATATTAAAAGAGTAATGAGAGAAATGATTTATCTCAATTGGTACTCAAACGAACGCACATTAAGATATGAGGTATCCCACGTTGTTCGTTAGTAAGTCGCACGTAATGATGAATATGAACGCACATTAATTTACTTAATTTTTTTTCTTTGTTTTTAATAATTATTATTTTCAATGTTTTTTTTTGGTATGCAAATGAACGCACATTAAGATATGCAGTCACGCAAGTTGTAATGTGCGCTAAAATATAACCTAATTTGCTTAACGTATCAAAAGGATTTTTATATAACAAAAATATATTAATGTTTGCTAATTACATAAACTAATACTAAGTGGGCTATTTTTTTTCAAGACCAGCTTTTTTGTTGTTCTCAGTGGACAATTGGTTATTTTCAGCATTTAAAATCGCTGCAATGTACTTGATCCTGAGATCATCAAGATCTTTTGTCTTTCCCTTCCTGATGCCACAGTCCCAATCGCTCGATCCAGTCCCCATGTATGTTTCCATGTGGCGCATTGTAAATACGCCACAGTCATGCTTGTTTGTTGTATCTCGACATCTCATCTCCATTCTTGTTATTAAAGCTTTTTTAAGTGTCTCTGAAGAAGTGTGCAGCATCCTACTGTTCAAATATCGCGCAAAATATTGTTGCTGCAATAAAATAGATAATTATTTTTTTTAAAAAAAAAATTATAATAAAATGTTAAAGTTTGTATAATGACTTAAAATGTGTGAGTCAATACTTACCAATGTACGAGGTAGATTGCCATATTTCTGTGTGCTAGTACCACCAACGGAGGAATTGTCAAGTATATCAATCCGTGTATACCCAGTGAATATATCAATGCATATTACATAAATGTGATCAGATTTGATGACTGGAAAAAAGAACTGCAAGTTGGAATTTGTTTTAAATGTGTTAGCACAGAGAAACAATAAATACAAATCTTATTTAAAGAATTTGGAATATAATATACCAGACGTCGGGTCAAAGGATTATCATAAGCTTCAACCTCCCCATCGACTTCTTTTTCGAACTTATAGTAGAATTTATCAGTGATCTCTTCTGTTGGTGCATTCACAATACAAGTTGCCTACAAAATCATGTCGTTTAGATATTAATTATACATTTCATTAATAAGTGATGTTATTTTATATATCTTTTTCTGAAATCAAAGCCTGCGAAAGCATATGTTATCATGTGCATGCCTAAATGAAAAAGTTTACAATTACAGTTTCAATCCTATAGATGCTTCAATATGTTATTAAATGTGCATGAAACTATAACTGGTTCAAAGAATAACTTACCACTGGATTTGTCGTAAAAGAGAATCTCTTAACTGAGTCTTTGGAACTGTAGTTATACTCCAAGTAGTTTAGGATCAAACTCCATGTGTCTAACACTGCCGACTCTACATGATTTTTCTTTAGCAGTGACTTCATATTGATCAAGAATAGGTGTTTTTCACCATCCTCAAACACTTTATCAAAGCTACAAATATGCAGATAAAAATATTTAACATAAAGATTAGAAAAAAACAAAACAATAATAAAAAAAAAATTCAAGATATTAGCAGGATCAATTAGCAAAAAAAAAAAAAAATAGGGATCTTATGTATAACTTACTCAATCGATGCATCTGCATTTTCAATCCAAACTTTAAGTGCTTTTTCAGCAGTAGTGATTAGTGATGAGAGTTGCACCTGTCTTAAAAAGAACGGGGATTTCATTGTTTCTGACCGTTTTCGTGTTCTCCGTCCTCTCTGCTGATGATCTTCAGCAGGCTTTGATATAGCCTTTCCAGCTTTCTTTGAAGCTGCTGCTTCTGGGACTATGTCTGGTTGAACACCAGGAGTCACTGCATCGGGAGGAAGATGAGCTTCTTGAACACTAGGACACGGTGTTGGTATGCTTACAAGTTCAGCGTCCTTCGCATTCGCCCCGACATCAATAAGTGACACTGTAAGATTTATTTCAATCTCACCTTGCCCTATCTCTGCTTGAACACCAGGAGGCACTGCATCGAGAGGAAGATGAGCTGCTTGAACACTAAGACACGACCTTGGTATGCTTACAACTTCTGAAAGACAAACTCTATGCTCAGCGTCCTTCGCATTCGCCCCGGCACCAATAGGTGACACTGGAAGATTTATTTCAATCTCACCTTGCTCTATGTTAGATACTGAAATGTCTGGTGTGACTGTTAGGTGCTCTTCATTTCTAGCAATCATAGTTTTCTGACACTCACCATCAGCATGTGTAACACTGTCCAGCAGTGAAACTTGTTCACAGCTTGCTCAACCTCCTTAAGTCTAGTGTTTTCTGCAACGTCTGCACAAGCTGCACTGGCAACAGCCTTTATGTGCTCACTATCAACTTCATCGGCTCTAGTTTGTTGTGCAACGTTTTCAAGAGCTTCACTAGCAACAGCATTAAAATGCTCGCTCTGAACCTCATCAACTCCAGTTCGTTCTTCAACGCCCGCATTAGACTCTCTGGCAAGAGACGTAACCTGCTCACTCACAACCTGCTGAACTATAGTTTGTTCTATGACATGTGCAACAGCCTCAACCTGCTCACCCTCTTTTTCAGCACATTCTGGCTGTTGATCTGAATCCTCATGCTCCTCTTCTGAAACGTCGTCTTGTTGTTGTTCATTAAGGTAGATAGAGGCAACATGTGCAATATCATCCAGAGTATTTGTATGTGGTTGTGTTGGAATTGGTGTTGTTTGAAGGGGGCTAATTGCAGAGTCTGAAGCAGGGATATCACAAGATTCCCTAATATATTTCACCTTATTCTGTATTGCAAGTTCAATTGCAGTACATGTTTCAGGGTCAAATGCACTTCTTTCCTCTTGGGAGAGGGTTGATTCCACCCCTGGAATTGCAGCAGCAAGTGCTTTGTGTGCAAGCGTTTTTAGATTCCTGACCCTATCTCTGTTGTGGATGATGCAGGATGATCTGCTGTTGTATTGAATAAGATTGTTCACCTCATCGCAGAAGTTTTTTAAACTCTGTTCATATGCATTGCAGTATTCCTGTGTGGGAAATAAACGTTTATATGATTATTACATGACGTGTATCAATGTTAATTACATCTAACAGACCTTAATGTGCGTCCTGTATTGTGTTAATGTGCTTTCAACCGATATGTATATAACTGTGGTAATATGCAAAGGGTTATCAACTAGTGTGCGCCACAGTAAATCCTAACGTGCGTGATAAAAATACTAAACGTGCATATGATTATAACTTTATATGCGTTTAAAATAAAAATAAAAAAAAAAACAAAAAATGAACATACCTCCTCAGCATCAATCCTAACATTCTGTACCTCAGGGATACTCTGAGCATTAACAGCAGGAATGTGAGAAGCTGGTTGGGTTGGTATATATTCTGGATTGCGTGGCTCGACTCTTCCTTGTCCAAAACCACCAGCCACAGCTTCTGCTCTCTGCCGCTGCTTTAGAAGTCGAGTTGTCCACCCCACTAATGCCGGAATAGACCTCTGGACAGGTCGGTCGAAGTGGAGGATCACCCTATCAACATAATGCACCTGAATACAAATGAAAAGATCGTTAAAATAAATATCTTCCACATTTTGCCTTTTTATTTTTTTTGCAAAATTTAATATGCTTTAAAACTTACAAGCATAAACAGCATGCAACCGGGAAAATATCCCTTTTCGTTTTCCCTCCAACTGACAGCTGCAGCACTCAAGGTTCGGAGGATGAATCTGCACCAATTGAAATGGGGAATTTTGTCTACATTGTCCACAACTTCAAGAATATGTGGCACAATATACCCATTTTTTGTACTTTCGATGTACATGGAGTTGAATAGAAGAATAAAATGGAATTTGAACCATTTCCCTCCATCAGTGCAGGCAAGCATTGCTCTTACAGTTTCCATATACTTAACGGACGACAGTTTTTCTGCCACAATATTCTTCTTCCACTCGTTGAACAATGCATTAGTAGAGGAGATCCTCTTTCCCTTGTATTTAATCTCAAGGGGTCCCCTAGGCAAGCCTAAAACAGCTTCGACATCATCTTCGGTTACGTCCAAAGTTTCATTTGTATGTAGAGTCAGCTTGCCTGCCATGCCATCATAGTGTGTTAGGATCCAGTAGCATAGGTAGTTCGGGAACTTTTTGATTTTCAGATTTAAAATACTTCCAAATCCCATCTCCCGAACTGCAGCTTTTTGTTCTGGACTAAATTCTGCAGTGGCATTAACCAACATTGGTGATGACCCCCTGTTCCGAGCTTCTTTAAATTTGTCAAGAATGTCATCAGGTTTAGGCTTTCGTGATCGTTTCTTTTTTGAAGACCGTATAGGTCCATCATCCACTGGAGCTACAACAATCTGCATATTAGCTTCCCTCTTGCGTTTGGAACCTATATTTGCAAACAAATACAAACTTTTGCTATTTTAAACTGCAAAAGAGACTAAATGCAGAATGTGTGTTCATTGTTCGAAGGTGTGCGAGTTTATAATTTATGTGCGTCAGTCTACAGGTTAGTGTGCGTTAAGGATGAAAACAAAATGCGTACAACAATTTCATAATTTTTGGGGCTAATCATAAAACATAGACATAGAATATGCGTATAAATAGTAAACAATGTGCGGCAAAAAAAAAAACATTAAGATGAATCCACGCGAAGTATACATTCAACGAAATAATATTCCTGAATTCGAATTTATTAGGGATTGTCAACTAAAATCACAATGCGTGAGAAACTATAATCTTAAAATTATACAGACAATAGCTAACGTGCGTGAAATTAATCTGTAAGATGCGCATGTGATATGAATGTATGAAATTTACCTTTTCTAGAAGGTGGCTGTTGGCTGGATTCGGCCGTGTGGGTTGGATGCTCTTCAGACGCCATATTTGCTTCACGCAAGGTGTTGGTAGTTAAGCACCGACGAAGTAGTAAAAGCTTGTAAAGGTTGCGCACTGGGACTGTGAAACAAACTGGAAAATCGCGTTGTTAAAGGTAAGAAGCTCTGATAATGAGTTTCTAACCGGTCGTGGGGAAGAAGAAAGGTTTGCGTATTTTGTTTCCTTTTTTTTTTTAGTTAATACCCGGGGTGGTATTTTAGTTAATTTCCGTTGACATCGGACGAAATTGATTTGAATTGACCGGAATTCTAAACGACGTCTCCGACTCCGACCAGGATCGAACCCCCGCACCCCTCCCTTAAAAGACTTAAAATGTTTTTGGCCGTTTGTTCGCACAGCAAGAACAGAATATAAGAATATTGAAGTATTAGTGTGCGCATATTAAAGATAAACTTCACGCACGTTCTTTGAATTAATCATGTGTATTGGTGTGTGGACTCGCGCATGTAATGCATGTGTACACGCACATTAAGGTATATACAATTAAACAAATTATTATATTATTGATTCAAATCAGTATGTCCTCGTTTAATTAACAAATTTCACATTGTAATCATCTTTGTTAAAAGTTGTTGATTAAGGAATTTAACGCACACTAAGGCTATACTAAAGGGATATTCTGTTTTTTTTTATTATTATTAATTTGTTATTAGTTGTTAATTAAGGTTATGTATTTTTGGGAATAATGTAACGCACATAAACAACTAAATACAGGCATGTTGTTTCTTTTCAGATTTGTGGACAGTTGGCAGGCAACATATATTTTGTTAGACAAGGAATAAACGAATGAGCCCATTGACGAAACGGTAGAAGTCTTTGAACACATTGACTCCGCCCAGGATTGAATCCCCCCAAAAGACTTAAAATTTTTCTGGCCGTTTGTTCGCACAGCAAGAACAGAATATAAGCGTATTAAACTATTAGTGTGGGCATATTAAAGATTAAATTCACGCACACTCATTGAAGTAATCGCGCACGGTCAATGGTGTGTGGACTTGCGCATGTAATGCATGTGTACACGCACATTAAGCTATTTTGACACGCGCATCGTATCTCTATTTATTAGGCACACACACATAATATATACAATTACATAAATTATTATATTATTGATACAAATCAGTATGTCCTCGTTTAATTAACAAATTTCACATTGTAATCATCTTGTTAAAAGTTGTTGATTAAGGAATTTAACGCACGTAAAGGCTATACTAAAGGGATATTATGTTTTTTTTTTTATTATTATTAATTTGTTATTAGCTGTTAATCAAGATTATGTATTTTTGGGAAATGAATGAATAATCTAACGCACATAAACAACTAAATACAGGCATGTTATTTCTTTTCAGATTTGTGAACAGTTGGCAGGCAACATATATTTTGTTAGACAAGGAATAAATAGATGAGCCCACTGGCGAAACGGTAGAAGTCTTTGAACACATCGACTTCCCCCAAGATCAAATCCCCCAAAAAAACTTAAAAAGTTTTCTTGCCGTTTGTTCGCACAGCAAGAACAGAATATAAGCATATTAAAGATTAAATTCACGCACACTCGTTAAAATACGGGCGCACGTTCAATGGTTTGTGTACATGCGCATGTAATCCATGTGTACACGGACGTTAAGCTATTTGGTTTGTGTACATGCGCATGTAATCCATGTGTACACGGACGTTAAGCTATTTGGACACGCGGAGTGTGACGCATGTTAATCCATGTGGATACACTCATTAAGTTATACGTAAGGCACATTTTACGATTGAGATAATTGGACGAATATAAATCGAAGTAACCGAATTTTTTAATGATTTTGTTAAAAGGCATTGATAGAATAATGTAACGCACATAAACAATTAAATGCAGGCATATAGTTTTGTTTTCAATTTATCAAAGTATCAAGACGCATATAAAGTTGAATAATGATTGGATGGTGGTTCTGGAAATCATTGTAATTCAATACATGGTGGAACGACAGTGTGGAACAGTGTATCTTCATCAACACGATGGGTTTGAGTTCTTGTGCTGAAACATTGGCAGGGATACTCACATCGAGATTCGAAAAAGCTGCAGTCTGATTGTGGGAAGGGATGCATAACCTCGCACGGCCTAATACTGGGAAAACCCGCTCTCACGATAGTGTTTCTCCAGTCGTTTATAAAGCTCTTCCCCGATTTCCATCCGGTAATCATAGCCCCTCGAAGCATGCTTCATACCTGGGAAGTTGAATTCCAAAAATGGGATGTGGATATTCCCTTCCACAACTTGAACAATCCAGCGTTGTCGGGTAGGGAAAACCGTCACCTGGGCTTCTTTGTCCAGGTCGGTTGTTTCAGGTTTAGAATGTGTCGCTTTAGTTATTAATTATGTTTAAAACAACAAGAGATGGGGGTGGGGGGAGAGTGGTTAGTATGAGCAGGATAAAGATTTCGAAGAATAAGAACGAGATGAAAAAAGATGAAGGATCCAGCGTAGTTGAGAAAGAGTCACCATACGGCATTGTGTATATCCATGTATTGCAAAGAAACCAAGTAGGAGTATTAAACAATTAGACAATATATAGGTAATAAATTTTGATGTTGGATTGTTGCATCTTACCTCCCTTTTATAGGCCAATAATAACATGGTACGGGTGTGGGTGGGGGACATTTACTTTCGTGGTTATAGATCATCATATTTTAATATGCGCTTACTCAGTTGCTTATGTGCGTTTCAAAATAATACAGCGTGCGTCAACGTATAAGTTTACTATACGCATGGTATTGTATTCATGAGCCGATATTAAGTAAACAATAAAAGCATTTTAAAGTATTTTGTCACGCACATTAAGCGTGTATCCAACGCACATATATAATAATGTCATGCATAGGCAAATTAACCACCTCACCCCTATAAATCCTCCCTCACACACACCCATACGGTGGGGTTGCGTGGTCAGGCGACAAGACTAATCGTTGTCAGCAATTTATCTACTTCCCATAAAGGAAATCTTGGTAAATGTAACTTTTTTGAAATCATCTCACATTATAAATTATTATCAACACGCACATTGTATTGTATATTGGCACATGTTATAGTGGAAATTAAAGCACATTAAAAATTGATGGACACCGTCACTATTCAATTACCAGTCGTATGGGCACCAGTCGTATGGGCAAGGTAGTGAAAAGACTAATCGGTGTCAGTAATTTACCTTTTCCCCATAAAGGGAGTCTTCCAACATTGAGTTGTCATTTATGACTATTAACTATGCATGTGTAGTTGGCGAAACGTACAGTATTTTTAGTGGTCATTCAATGCTTTAAAGGACTAAAAAAACGGACATCATTTTTTTCACGCACGCAGTACTAATGTTTGGCGCACTTTATAAATTTATGTGAAGCACATTAAATGTGTGAGCTCCATTTCATTTCAATGTTTATGAAATGTCAAAATAATAAAATGTGTCAAGTCAGGGAATGTGAACAGGTATTTCGGCCTATAAAAAGGAATGAACACCCAACGACCGAGTATCAAGGGTTTTCTTTACATTTTATAATGTTGAAATGGCATCAATTGAGTTACCACTCCATCTCAACAACAAGCATCATTTCTTCCTCGTCGCGTTCTTCATGTTGTTCATAATATTTACCCTCATGTTCTTCATACTCGCCCCCTTCTTCTGGTTGTGATTGTAATTAGTTACAAAACAACACATTCTAAACCTGAGAATAAACATCCCATTAATGAAATACAACACCACAATAATTCAGCCGTCCCCAGATGCCCCCATCTTTCCCCACACTGGCCCGGAGAGGAAGTTAGCATACTCAGCCACTCCCCTACGTCGCTGAGAAGTTACTGCTACGCTTCGACATCCTTTGAGTAGAGCTCGGCGGTGGTAGCTGTGGCGGACCGTGTGGTTATATCGACTAAGACGGCACATCTAAACCGAGAAGGTTCTTTTATGGGTCTAAACCGTAACAAATCCGATGTTGTGGGTCTCCAGTAAGTTGCATGTAACTGTTGGAGCAATTTAACACTTTTGGATTAGTTGGGGTTTACATTCATTGAAGTCAATCTTCTCAGGTTTAGAATGTGTCGTTTAAGCCCAGTCATACGGCAGGATCCTCTACTCCTCGTGGAGATATATCCTTTGGTACCTTAATGCAGGCTTAACCAAAAGAAATATCTCCAAAAGGTGTAGACGGATCCTGCCGTTTGTCTGGGGTTCTTTATCAATTAAATAAGCTATCTTCGGGCATTTGATTTGAATTGTTGTGTTGGTTGGTGTTGATTTAGATCGTTAGGGGATGTTGTTTATTATTATTTTCATTATGTGAGTGTAGTGGCAGATCAATGTATAAATTAGTTCAATGTAAATAATAAATCTTTTTTGGTTATTATATATTTTTTTCTGTTTATTTACTTGATAGTCATTAAATAAACAAACAAAAATCAAACGCGCGTTGTTATTGTTATATTATTATTATTATTATTAATATTATTATCAACACAAAAGGAGTAAATACCCTTTTTTGAACGTGAGTGGTGCAAAATCCGTAATATGCGTTGATTTGGTGTTTTAAATGCATGCAATAAGAATACAATGTTGCATACGTAAATTATTAAACGTCAAAATATTACTGTTCGCATATTAAGAACTAAGTTAACGCATATTCATTAAGTAGGTTGAGAAAGTATATGAACAGATACTACAATGTAATAGGGCCAGTAACATTCAAAAAAAAAAAGTTAACGCATATTCATTAAGTTAGTCTATAAAATACATTAAGGCCGTAATGTGCATTTCACACAAGCTTATTAATCTGTGATCAGTTGAAAGGTTACATATGTTTTAAGATACAATAAATAGATGGATGAGCCTAACGGTGAAGTGGTAGTGTTCTTTGTCCTTATTGACTCCGCCTAGGATCAAACCTTTCCCCACTACAAGACTTTAATTTTCTTTATTCAAATAAAGAAATTCAGGACTTTAATTTTCTTTATTCAAATAAAGAAATTCAGAGTGTTACTAATCAATAAGGCAAATTGTCTTTGATCATTTGTTCGGCACACTAAGACCTGACCTTACGCATAATAAATTAGTATTTCTGTGCGCATGTTAGAGATGAAAATCACGCACGCTTTTTAAAGTATTGGCGAGGCAAATTGTCTTTGATCATTTGTTCGCACACTAAGACCTGACCTTACGCATAATAAATTAGTATTTCTGTGCGCATGTTAGAGATGAAAATCACGCACGGCTTTTTAAAAGTATTGGCGTACCGTCAATGGTGTATGCATTCACGCATGTTAATACAATTGGTCACGCACATTAATATTTTCATGGACAGACATTATAATATAGTGTTAAAAATCAGTCGCGCATATTGAAATATTAACATACGCATTTTAAATAATTTTTTGGTGGCACATATTATTATTTTTGGAAGGATAATATTTGATTATATCATTAACTGTATACAACACCAATTATAGGTAAGTTAAAGATGGAAAGAATATATTATTTATTTTATGAAACGGGGTAACACTGTATTTTTCAAATTATTCAATTTAACGTAGTTATTCGCCTATAAAAGGGGAGGAACACTCGTCAAGAAAGCATACGTCGTAATGTCATTGTTTGAGTCTTTCAATCCATTACCACAACCACCATCAGTCCTTCATCGTCGTATTATGTACATTCTTTACAGTGTGTACCCTCCTCATCATATTCGCCCTCCTTCTCCTTGGTGTTGTCGTTGTAATTGATTTCAATAACAACACATTCTAAACCTGAAATCAAACATCACTTAATACAAACATCCATCCTGAGATCGATGGAAGTTTGGGATGTTTTCTGCCACCGATTCCAGTTTGAAAGACGTGGTCTGCCCGCCCATTCAGAGTAGATCCAAGAAACTTACAAGCTCGCAGAGGACATGAACGTGGTGTTTTTTTTTTATTATTATTTAATGTTTTTTTTTTGTGTTTTTTATTAAGAACGGGGATAATATTGTATCTTGGCAGTTTGCGCATGTTAGATGTTATGTAACGCGTGTATTTTCATTGGATAAATTTATTAATAAAGTAAAGTTTTAGTACACAAGCCTACTCGCATATTGTTTATTTGTTACGCATATTATGCATTAATGTTCCGCCAATTAAATATATATATATATATATATATATATATATATATATATATATATATATATATATATATATATATATATATATATATATATTATATTTTATATTATTTCTCTATTTTTTGTACGCACAATATAATATATATATATACGCATGTTATACAATTCAACGCATATAAAGAGTTTAATATAGGCATATTGTCTTCCTTTTTTAACGCAGATAATGTTTAATGTTGCGCAAGTTTTATGGTTTGTCAACGCATTTTTTTATTTTTATTGGATCTAAGTCAGTTAGCATACAGTCTAATGCATACTTTGTTTGAAATACACGAATAATAAAGTATAAAAGTGCGCATATTAACGAATAAATTGACAAATATCTTTTTAAGATCACCCCAAAGCAAACTGTAATATTAATAGACACATTTTCAATTTTTTTTTTCTCAAAAATATATGTTAAGTTATGCATAAAGAACACGCATGTTAAGTGCATATGTAACGCATATTAGGGCAATAAGTCCCGTTAAAGGTGTTCCCATAATGGGAATCTTTTAAAGTTGTCTAGTCATTCAATCTTTAAAAAAACGTACCCATTGTTTTTTTTGTTTTTTTTTTTAATCTTTATTTTTATTTTGTCCAAGTCAACGAGTATATAATGTCTCGCATATTAAGTAGGAAAGACACGCACAATAACGTGTTAGCGTGCGCATTTTAAAATATAATGCTGCACATGTTAAGTAATACGTGCATACGCCATACAATAATGGAAACGTATTTAAAAAATGGAAGAAAAATATTTCAATATGTTAAATAATATAAATTGAAAACGAAAAAAAATAAAATTTTATTTGAATAATAATACCCTTTATTATAATAGGAAACATATTCTTCAATGGGTGTGTGTTATTAGGCTTCGTATAAGGAATCCACTTGTTAATAACCGTACGCATTCAAGTTAATCGCCTATAAGAGTGGAGTATCTCATTACCATACTGTATATATATTGAAACGAGTATATAATCTCTCTCGCACATTTAGTATGAAAGACACGCACAATAGCGTGTTAACGTGCGCATTTTAAAATATATTGCAGCACGTGTTAAGTAATACATGCATACGCCATATAACAATGGAAAGTTATTTAAACATGGAAGAAAAATATTTCAATATGTGAAATAATATAAATTGAAAACGGAAAAAAAAAAAAAATTATTTGAATAATAATACCCTTTATTATAATAGGAAACTGATTCTTCAATGGGTGCGTGTTATTAGGCTTCGGATAAGCAATCCACTTGTTAATAAACGTACGCATTCAAGTTATTTGCCTATAATAGTGGAGTATCTCATTACCATACTATATATATATTGAAACGTTGTAATTTGAGGTTTACAGACCATTCATAACGATGTTTACATATTCTCATCTTACTCGCCCTCCTTGTATTTGTTTGTCAATGTAGTTGATAACAATAGCAACTTTATTCTAAACATCCCATGTATCAAATACAAAATACCACAACCCCGGAAGTTTATACGAGGAGGTACAGGAGATATGAGCGAAGCAGACGTTCTTCGTGCAGAGCACATGTTTTAGTTGTTTTCATCTAAAACAGCACATTCTAAGCCTGAGAAGATCTTCTTCTGTGGAGCTAAACGCTAACTGATTTGGATGTGTTGGATCGGTTAGATTTTAGCTTCACAAATGTCGATCTTTTCAGGTTTAGAATGTGTCGTTTTAGCCCAGACATACGGCAGGATCCTCTAATCCTTTTGTAGATATATCTTTTAGTACCTTAATGCAGTCTTATCCAAAAGAAATATCTTCAAAAGGTATAGATGGATCCTGTTGTTTGCCTGGGGTGTTTTTTTTTTTTTTTTTTTTTTTTTCTTTTTTCTGTTATTTAAAATAAGCTCTCATGTCTTCTTTATTGTGTTTGTTGGTTGATAATAAGTGGGATGTTTCCTTTTATTATTGATGTTGTTGTTGTTGTTCTTATTAATATTATTATATTTGTAGAAGTAGCAGTTCAAAGTGTAAGTTATTGCAATGTGAATAATAAATCCCATTGCAATTTATTCATTTTTGGTCAATTGGTTATTTTTCATATTGGGTAAATAAACATACAAATCCGAGTACGATTAGACAAAATTCAATCAACGCACATTAAGATCAAATGCTACGCATATTAATATCTCCGGAAAAAACACCCAGACGTACGTATTTTTTAAAGTTCATTATGTTACTGTATTGCGCATGTTAAGTTTTTTTTTGTATTTCCAACGGACTAAACTTTTAAAACATAAACCAACGCACATTATATTGCAGTTACGCATCTTAAGCGTTTCGCATCGCATTTCAAGTAAATGTAATCATTTTTTCTTCTTTTTTTGTTTTGATTTTCTAGAATTGTTCTTTAATATATTCTATTTTATGTAATTAAACGAACGGATGAATTTTTTTCTTCTTTAAACTAACGTTCCCGCACGCAAAGATGCATGGATGAACACGTGAACAAAATTTTATCACATTTGTTGGTTTAATGCTGCGCAAGTTAAAGGGCTTATCAACGCATATGTAAGCACCGTGAAAACAACCAACTTCACCATAATAAACTTAAAATTTATATTATTAAAACATTAAATAGTGGACACTTATTACATCAAAACATAATACTAATAACATGTGTCCACCATAACATGCATGATCAAGCTTAACCTGTCCTTTATTTCTTCACGAAGATTGGCCCGTTTTTTGAGTCGACTTCTTCCTCTTCAGCAGCTTCCTCAGCTGCTAGGTAGGTAAGAGCCTCCATTTTCCAAGTGTTGTAAGACACCTCTGTTCCTGTGGAATCATCAGAGGTGTCCTCACCAGGGAAGTCGTCAATAAAAGCCTCGAACCTTTCTTTGAAATTTGGATCGTTTAGATCCTTTTTCAGGTCGGGTAGATGGTGTTTTGGTATTTTGGAAAGTGGTTTACGGGGTTGCTTGGACTGGCTGTCTTTCTTAGCATTTTTTGTTTTTTCCATCTTTGATTTGAGATGATAAGGTGTGATGGACTGATGGATGATCCATTCTTTATATAGGGTCTTCAAAGGTGTGATGGAAAATGGAAATGAACCGGTGCATGTTAAAATAAGTGACAACTGTATTTCATTATCAGCAGTTTTTTCATTTCCCATAAAGGAAATCTGTTAAAGTTGAATGGTCAGTCAACTTCTAAAAAAACACACCTATTAATGGTAATCTTTTCGAAGTTGAATGGTCATTCAATATTTGAAAAGACGCACCCATTTGATATTTATTTTTATTGGGACTAAGTCAGTTAGTAGTCAATGTATAAATAAATAAATTGACTCATATCCTTTTAAGAATATCCCAACGCACATTGTAATAGTAATAGACGCATTTTAAATATATATTTGTTCCGTGAAGTTTATGTTGTCCATACACGTACACGCACGTTAAGTGTAAATGTAACGCATATTAAAGTATAAACGTGCGCATATTAATAAATAAATTGATTCATATCCTTTTAAGAATATCCCAACGCACATTGTAATAGTAATAGACGCATTTTAAATATACATTTGTTCCGTGAAGTTTATGTTGTCCATACACGTATACGCACGTTACGTGTAAATGTAACGCATATTAAAGCAATAATTTCTGATAGATTTGTACTTGGCACTGGAAATAAGTGAGAAGTCAATTTCTGTGTCAGCGATTTTTATATTTCCCATAATGGTAATCTTTCGAAGTTGAATGGTGACTCAATATTTTAAAAAGACGCAACCATTGAATTTTTTTTATTGCGTCTAAGTTAGCGAGCGTACAATATCACGCACATTTAGGATGAAAGACACGCATATTAACGTGTTTAGGTGCGCGTATGAGTGAATGAATCGACGCATTTTGCTATTTAAACCCACCATTCTGCTAGTCTCAAATCTGTCACTTACAAACACATTTTGCATTTATATTTTCCCTTTTAGGCAAATTTTCAATGGTCGCTGAACTTCACTCTCAAATTGTTGGCAACCAACTTAGGATAGATCTGCGGTGGAATTACATGAAGGTCCGGGTGGTTCGTGTTGTTAGGCTGCCAGAATCAAGAGGTTCTGAAAACATAAAGTCTATTGAGTGTGTGTTGCATGATTTCGAGGTATTTTTTTTTATTTACCGTATTATAAATTTTAATGTTTTATATTTCTAAAATTTAGTGTTTATGCATTTTTTTTTAATAATTGCAGGGAACTGTTGTACACATGCACATTCCACAAGCGCATGTTCAAAGGTGCCTCAACAAATTTGAAGTAGGCAAAGTCTATCTAATGCATAGGTTTGACGTGGTGCTTAACACATATAGAAACAAAACTTCGCCTCTCAGGTATATGTTGGTGTTTTGCGATAGAACTCACGCAGGACGGCTGAAAGATGATGAGTTGCCAACGTATGTTTATGATGGAGAAGAATACAACTTCGACGAAGAGGTGACCTATTGCATACTTACAAATTTTTTTAATATAATTTTATTGATGTATTTACAGTTTCATAACTTTCACGATTTTATGGATCAACAGGTGCCGGACGCCACAGTTGCAAATTTGCCTAATGAGGACAGAAATAAGGAGGAGGCTGCGTGAGGATGAATAATGATGAATGTGTGAACATTTTATGTTTTTCATGTTATTTTGTTATTCCGTATTAATGTACTCCAACAATTTTTATTTAAATGATATATTATGGTGATATATTATGTCATTATTGACAAATCTTCTTTTAAGAACACCCCATCGCACATTGTCATATTAATAGATGATGATAGATACGCATAATAAAGTAAGTGAGTGTACAATCTCATACACATTAAGAATTTTAGATACACACTATAAAGTGTTAACATGAGCAAATTAATGAATAATAAAATTTTCTAAAGTTGACTGGTCATTCAATACGTAAAAAAAAAAAAATGCACATTATGTTACTGTATTTTCTAATGCACATTATGTTACTGTATTGCGCATGTTAAGTTTTTTTTTTTTTATTTGCCACGGACTATAGTTTAAGTAGATAACAAAACGCAAATTTTGTTGCAGTATTACGCATATTGAGCGTACGTATTGCGCATGTCAAGCTTTTTTCTTTGTTTTTAATTTTCAAGAATTGCTCTTTAAGAATAGTTTAATATAATTAATTTAATGGATGAGCCCACTGGTGAAATGGTAAAAGTCTTTGATCAAATTGATTTTGCCTAGGATCAAACCCCCATAAAGGCTTGATTTTTTTTATTATATTTTATTTGTTTTTCGTTTAACAAAATACAATAAACGCATGTTAAAGTGATATTTCGCGCTCTTAAATTGGTTTCCCGACGCACTCTAAACTTTTGGGTTCAAAAAATATCGTTTTTCGATAAAAGTTAATTAAACGTATATTTGAACGCATATTGTTCTTGTCCTCCGCGCATTTAACAGAGCAAAGCAAAGCACATTAAGTGTTTTATAACAATCCACTTAATATTCGAAGATATTTGATGTCAGAACTTTAAGGCATTGGTAGTTGGGGAGACGGATAACATTTAACGGTTATTCAATGCCTTAAAAAACGTGCCCATTAACGCAACATTGAAATCTTCAAATCAGTTCATTGGACCAAGTTATTCACCTATAAATTGGAAAAAACAACACACAACTGAGCATCAGTTTTCATTTGAAATGGCCACCTCTCACGTGTCCGCACGTTCAGAAGAACCATCTCCTTTTATTCCTCATCTTGCATGCCCTCTTCACCCCCCTCGCCCTCCGGATTGTAGTGATTGTAAAGAAATACAAAGACAACACATTCTAAACCTGAAAGAACACTCGTCATCCTCAGCTGCAAGCTCGTCATGCTGCAACCAAACATCATTCAAGGCTGAGAGAGTTGAGGACATCCGACATCCCAAATAACACCTACGGCTGCCAGGAATCTATCATACACAGCAAGCTTAGAGGCCACGAGCCTACATGCATCCACACTCCTTGCTCATGTCCAAATCGAGCTCCTGTGGCAGGCTGGCAGCATGTCGGATGGTGCCGGAACTAAAAGAAATATTTTCAAAGCACTAGAAAAGATGCACCGACATCCCATTGGTGTTGTTTCAATGTGTATTTACGTTTACAAATACTAATGTATTAGATTGTAAATTATTATTTTTATTAATATAGAAACCAACGATCATTGTGTTCCAATATCACGCATTTTAAATTGATATGTCGCGCATGTTAAGTTCAAAGCATGTATGTGTCATTTTAAATGCAAATTATTTTATAATCAAACAAACGCACTTTAATTTTTGCAATCGCGCATTCTAGACTAATTCTCAACGCAATGTCTGAATAATTACGTTTTTATTCATAGACCAACGCACATTATGTTTAAGTGTTACGCATATATAAGCCGCAGTGTAGTGCACATTTAAAGTGTAAATCAACGCATATTAAGAATTAAATAAAGGCATATTGTTTCCTTTTAGATTCGTTATTAGTAAGTAGGCAACATATATTTTGGTATACAAGAAATAAACGGATGAGCTGATTGGTGAAGTGGTAGAAGTCTTTGAATATATTGAATCCACCCAGGATCAAATCCCCCCCAAAAGACTTAAAATATTTTTGGCCGGTAATCAACGCATCTAAAGACTTTGGTGTTTACGACGGACCAAAGATTTTATAAATAAACCAATGCACATTACGTCTACGCCTTACGCATATTAAAAACAAGCTATCATGTCTGCCTCTGTTGTTGTTATTAATAATATATTATAATCAAAATAACGGATGAGCCCACTGGCGAAATGGTAGAAGTGTTTGATTAAAATGATTTCGCTCAGGATTAATCCCCCGTAAAGACTTGAAGTTTTTATTATATTAAGTACTCCGTACTTGTTTTTTGTTTAATAAAATATAATACACGCATACTAGACTGATATTTCGCTCACTTTAATTGGTTTCCCGACGCCCATTAAACTTTTGGCTCTAAAAAATCATTTATTTTCGGTGCAAATTGATTAAATTTATATTTACACGGATGTTGTTCTTGTAGGTCACGCATGTAACAGATCAAAGCAAAGCATATTAAGTCTTTTATACCAATCCACGTAACATTCAAAGATATTTGATGTCAGGACTTTAAGGCATTTGTAGTTGGTGGGGGAAACGGATAACATTGAATGGTCATTCAATGCCTTAAAAAACGCACCCATTAAAGCAAATCTTGAAAAATCTAATGTGTCTGTAAATCACGCAACATTGAAATCTCAAATCAGTGCATGTGACCAAGTTATTCACCTATATATAAATTATTACAAGGAACAACACACAACTGAGCATCAGGTTATTGAAATGGCTATCTCTCACTTTTCCGCAAGTAGAGAAGAATCCTCTTCATTTATTCTTCATCTTCTCTGGCATTTTCATTTTCATCGCCCTCCAGCTTGCAGTGACTTTAACTAAATACAAAAACAACACATTCTAAACCTGAAGCATCATTCGTCATTCTCTTCTTCAAGCTCATCGTCTAGTTTCCAAACAACATCCAAAGGCTGAGAGTTGAGCAATTGTGGGTGGCTGCTGATGTGTCGGATGCTGCCGGAACCAGAAGAAATGTCTTCAAAGTACTAGAAGAAATAAATATGTGCAATCGTTTATGTATGTATCATTTTGTGTGCAAATTATTTCATAATTCAACGAACGCACTTTAAGTTTTGCAGTCGCACATATTATACTTATCTTTAACGCACATTATATTAACTAATAATTAAACGCATATTAGACAAAGAAAGTGTTAAATATTGCATTTGTACGCATATTAACCTTTAATGTTGCGAAAGTTAAATGTTAATCGACGCATTTAAAGACGTTGGCATTTACCACGGACCAAAGTTTATATACATAAACCAACGCACATTCTGTTTCTGTATTACGCATATTAAGGCTTAATGTAGCGCATTTTAAAAGTGTAATCAACGCATATTATGAATTAACTTTACGCAGGTAAAGTAGCAATAATACGCATAATAACATGTTTAAGGTGCGCATATTAGTGAATAAATTGACGCATTTTCGTTCAATAATACTCGATCGAACATTTTCATATCAACAGTCGCGTTCTGCTAGACTTAAAGTTGTCACATACGAACAGTCGCATTCGTTTAAGAATTTGCTATTTAAATCCACCATTATTCTCGACTCAAACCTGTCTCCTTCAAACACATTTTTGCTTTTCTACTCTACCTTGTAAAGAGAGTTTCAATGGCAGCCGAACCCCACACCGAAGTAGTTGGAAACCAACTCCGCATAGGACTGCGTTAGAATTTAATTAGGGTTCGAGTGCTACGAGTTGTTCGTTTGCCAGAAACTAAAGGTTCTGAAAGAATCCGATCTATAGAGTGTGTACTTCACGATGTAGAGGTATTATTTTTGTTTAGTGTAATATAAATCTTACGGAGTAATATTTTATATTTATAAAATATACTGTTGATGCATATGCTTTTTGTGTTTTTTTTTTTTTTGTTTTTAAATAATTTCAGGGGACTTTTATTCATATGCACATTCCACAACCGTTTGCGCAAAGGCGCGTCAACAGATTTGTGGAAGGAAAAGCTTATCTACTCATTAGATTTGAGGTGGCCTATAATACCTACAGAAACAAGACCTCTAGTCTCTGGTATATGCTGATGTTCTGTGAGAGAACTGGTGCAGTATTACTAAAAGACGATGCTGAGTTCCCAACATATGCTTATGACCGAGAAGATTATGATTTCGATCAAGAGGTGATCTACTGCATACTTACGTTGTTTTTCCCCTTTTTTTTTATTATATAATTTTATTGATGTATTTACAGTTTAGTAACTTTCACGATTTGATGATGAACAGGTGCCTGACGCTCCTGTTGGAAACTTGGCTAATGAGGATGTAATCAATGAGGAGGCTGCGTGATAAGGATGAATATTGACAAAAATATCAAGATTTTTATGCGTATTATGTGACTACTTGTTGTTATTTTCGTCATACAATTTATTAATTAATAAAATTTATATATTATCCTTTTATGTCTATTATGTTATCATTAATGCATATTCTACTTGCTTTTTTTTTTTTAATAAAATATAATAAACGCATCTTAGAATGATATTCCGCGCACTTTAATTGGTTTCGCGATGCACATTAAACTTTTGTATTTATTAATAAAATATAATAAACGCATCTTATAATGTTATTTCGCGCACTTTAATTGGTTTCCCGACGCACATTAAACTTTTGGATTTATTAATAATATATAATAATCGCATATTAGATTGATATTTCGTGCACTTTAATTGGTTTAATGACGCACATTAAACTTTTGGCTTTAAAAAATCATTTATTTCGATGCAAATTAATTAAATTTATATTTACACGCATGTTGTTCTTGTATCATTTTGTCTGCAAATTATTTCATAATCAAATAAACGCACTTTAAGTTTTCTAGTCGCGCATATTAGAATTATCTTTAACGCATCGTATATTAACTAATAATTAAATGCATATTAGAGAAAGAAAGTGTTAAATAATGCCTTTGTACGCATATTAAGCTTTAATGTCGCGGAAGTTAAATGTTAATCGACGCATGTAAAGATGTTTACCACGGACCAAAGTTTCTATACATAAACCAACGCACATTCTGTTTCTGTACTACGCACATTAAGGTTTAATGTAACGCACGTTAAAAGTGTAATCAACACATATTAAGAATTAACTGCACGCAGGTAAAGTAGTAATAACACGCACATTAAGCTAGTAGTAGTGATTGTGTAAAAACAAATTAGTGATAAAAACAAAAACAAGTATCTCAACTGTAAAAAGCGTTCTGAAATGAGTTAACTAAGTAGTTGTGTTTCATATTTGCTATCCATTTTCGTTCTCGACTGTAAAGGCGTTGAAAAAATAGTCTGCTATGTCTTTTTCTTACCCTTTTGCTTGTCCTTATTTTTGGGGTTAAGTGGGCAAGTCCTGGTGTCATGGTGATCTCCTCTAACACCACAAAAATTGCACCTCCTGCCCTCTTCTTTTTCCATTGCCAACTCCTTGCTGCTTTTGATACGCTTGCCGCTGCCCTTGTTCTTTGCATGTTTCGGTGGAAGTATGTTGATCTCTGAAATTTTGGTTGATCCACAATATGATTCTATAACAGTCCTCCTGCTGTGCTGAGGGGACAATTTCTCCTTTCCTGACAGTAGCAACTGTTTCTGTTCATTAATCACTTGGGAAAATGCAGTCAATTGCTCCATGATTGAACCTGCCAGATCCATACAACACTGTATATCAGACCACACTTTGTTCAGCAACATCTTCTTTTCATCCTTTGGTCCATTCTTATCGTAAATCACACCATCTATTTCAAATGTAGCTTTTAAAGACGCATCCTTAGTCCACCGATTAACCACGTACTTCAGAGGGATCCTTTCAAGGTCTTTAAAGACCACAAATATGTGTCTACACAACAGTCCAACCATCTCAAACATCTTGCAACTGCATTTGGCCTCATGGTCATTTACATTGTGCACCACAGTAAATCTTTTGTTCTTTCCATCCATAATATCATAGTGCAACATTCCACTGTTTTCTCTAACACTCAACACCATACATTTGAAACAGGAGGCACATATTTCTTCCTGAACTTGATAGAAAACAGTAATGGTGTAGACAATTGAAGCGTGCTTTTCAATCCCCAGAGGCGTCTTCATATCTGGATTGTAGCCTTCGTTGTCACTGTTGAGCTTTGCATTTGTGTTACGTTGTGATTTAAGAGCACTGTCAAAGTTCATCATGAATTCAACTAGGCTTGATTGGGGACCAGTAAAACGGCTGTACGTGTAGTTCTCACTTTCGGAACGAGAAGTTGTCCTGAGTAGTCCTCCCATAAAGCCATCTCTAAAATACGCAGGGATCCAATGCTTTCTAGCCTCAAACATAGTTTTAAACTAGTTGTGTTCGACTAAGTTGTACTTTTCCATTAGCTCTCTCCAATGCTTCTCAAAATCAGGAGGTTCCAAAGATGACGTCCAAACGATTGAGTTCAGTTTGTTCTTGAATTCTTCATCCTTGTTCAGCGTAGGACCCACCTTTTCCCCAACTTTACACATGATGTGCCACATGCAATAACGATGCCTGGCTTGCTTGAAAACTGTTGGAATCGCCACTTTCATAGCTGGATCTTGATCGGTGACAATTATTCTTGGTTCCATACCCATTGCCTTTTTAAATTTTTCAAAGAGCCAAACATAAGACTCAATGTCTTCTTTCAACAGTATTCCAGCACCGAATGTTATACATTTTTTATGGTTATCAACTCCGGTGAAGGGAGTAAAAACCACATTGTACCTACAAGACAAAAAGCGTCAATAAAACGTGTCTAAATCTTAACATGTCTCAACAGATCAGGCAATGCTAAATGTGTATTAATTAATGAAACGTATGCAAGAATGTGAATAGAATAGTATATACCTGTTTGTTGAGTACGTGGCATCAAAAGAGACAACATCTCCAAATGCAGCAAAATTCTTTTTTGACATTGGATCTGCCCAAAACAGTCTGCTCATCTGCTCATCTTCATCAACCTCGTAGTCAAAAGCAAATGCAGGGCACATCTCTTGTTTCTTAATAAGATTATGCACCAGTATTTGTGCATCAGCTCCCAATATGTATGCTCTGAGATCCCTTCTGACATTTTTAAAGTCCACTACTGTTGCTCCAACTTCAGAGTAATCCCCCACAATATGACTGTATAAACCGTGTGATTTTGATGCTCCAATATTTGCTTTAGCACAGTCGAGTATAAACTTTTGGTGAACACTGGAGATGTTTCTATTTCCCTTTAGAAATTGCCTTGCCAGAACCGAAGACATGTTGTGATTATGTTTTTCAATAAAAGTGGTAACTTGGTAACTTGGTACCCAGCTGCTCCAATGTACTTAAACATAATCCTAGCTCTGCAACCAGTTCTGTTTGAAACCCTACGCCGCTTTGGACGGGAAGGACCTTCCCCTGCATCTGCACTTGACTGCGAGTGACAATGTTGAGCTCCTGTATTCTTAAATCCTTCTCTGTTGCAAACGATTTGCTTTTGAATTTTTGTCCCGTCACGTGCTGTAACGACGGAACTAGACCTCGTGTCAAACCCAACTTTGGAAGCATAATGTTTGTAGAATTCAATACCAGTATCCAATGTTTTAAAAATCATGTCTACTGTGCTGGTTTGATTTCATCTTCACAGTGAGGAGTCCAATACTGTGTCATTCCAGGAGATATGGTCAATGTATGACCATTGCTGCTGCTGCTGGGACTCAAACTGGGGTTGTTGGTAGATTGAATGTCAATGGGAACTGTAACATATAAGCATGAAGTTATGAATGTGTTGTTGCAAGCCTCTACGTGCGTAATGTGAACACTTAATATGCGTTAAGTTAATCAGATAATTGTCAATATGGAAGATTTATAAAATACTAGAGTATGTGCGGCAAGTGAGAAATTAACGTGTTTCAGGGTAATAATTAATGTGCGCATGTGTAACATTTAACATGCGTGAGTGTTTGTTAAAATATTATGTCATTACTTAACGTGCGTCAGAGAGTCCAGTAAGATAACATGCGTTTGGAAAGGAATTAATGTGCGTTTGATCAACGTATAACATGTGTGAGGCAAACAGTAATATGTGCATTTTTAAAAATTATCATGCGGCTACCTAATCATCTACGTGCATAAGGCTCTAGGTTCGGATTAATTAAAGTAGCTCAGTAATTTGGTGGTTAAGTTGCATGCTTAATGTGCGTGTAATTAAGACAAGAATGATGCCAATACAAATGCAGATAAAATTAATTCCAGAAAAACGATAGAATTTGGGTAATACCTCGATCGAATTCTTCCATTGTTCTTCGGGTGAAGTTTTTGACGGGTTTGGGGTTTATTTTGACGAATATGATATTGAACGACGAAGAGAATAGATCTTATTGCCAATTCCGTAGAGATCGTAAAATTCGTCTGAGATTAGGAATCAATGGTGAATTTTGAAAACGCTCGAAGAAGAAGAATAACAGATTTTTTTTTAATATAATGAAAAGGACAAAAATGCCATTAATGAGCAATTCGCGCTTAATTTTTCCTATTAATCTGATTCGTTCGATCAAGAGCTACGTGGGGCTCAGATTTAACCTCATTATACACGGGAAGGAGAAAATGCACGGGAGCCCTTCCTTATATATATATATATATATATATATATATATATATATATATAGAGTGAATTCATTGTGGTCCAGAATTATCCTCATTTTTGAATTCATACATGAAAATTCAATTCTATGTCGTGTGTTAATATTTTAATTTTAAAAATTTGTTTAATTTAAATTTTTATTTATTCTGAATTTCAATTAAAAACAATTAAAAATTTCATTGGTTTAGATGTTCTACACAGAGTATCTATAATAAAAAAATATTTAATTAATAATATGATAATTTAGTTATAATTGAATTTATTCTTATTATATTGAATTAATGGTTTCTATTTAATTTAATATTTTAATAGAGCATATATATATATATATATATATATATATATATATATATATATATATATATATATATATATTGAATTCATTCCCCTGTTAAACTTATTATTGTCTTCATTTTTGAACACATACACAAGAATTGAATTCATTATTTTGCGGCTTTACTTTAATATAATATATATTTGTTTAATTTAATTTGTATATTCTATTTAAAATTCAAAAAATACAAAATTAAAATAATATAAATTCTCTTTAATATTAAAATATTTATTTATTAGTATGATAATTTAATAATAATAGAATTTATTATAATTAATAGAATTAAAAATTTTATATAGTTAATTTTTTAATATTATAGACATTTTTTTTTATAGAGCACTAAATTAATTTATAAAGAATATTATAATCCCCTTAAAAAAAAAAGGAATATTATTATCTTCTTCAATACTATAGCTCTATACTTTTACGTTAATGGAATTAACAATATGAATTATAATAATTGATGCTTAGTATATTCTTTTGTACAAGAATATTATAAGATTTTAGTTACAGAATTAATAACAAGGATTGCATAATTCGTTGCTCTATACTTTGGTACCTGAAGGATTATATTGACTCGGGATGTCCGACGAATAGCAATACGAGATAACATAAATGTAATGCAATAGAAAAGACATGGAATTATGATTCACGGAAATAAGATTATATTAAGACTTGTGTAACGTTACTACAAGAGAGCACTGTTGCAAAAATCGCGTATAGGCGCAAGGCAGCGTCAAGGAATGACGGAATCGATTTTTTAAAAGGATTCGCCAAAACGACGTCTTATTCGCCAAAACAACGTCGTTTTAGTTAATAATACCAAAAATCTCGAAGGATCGCGAATTCAGCATTCTCCGCCTTGCCGATTCACATCTTCCTTTCACTTTCATCCAATCCTCAATGACAAACCAACCTCAATTCGTAGCATTTCTATTTTTCAAGATCTTGATCACATTAATTAGTAGCTTTTCTCCGTGTCATCGTCGTACGGGAACGACACTAACGGAGGAAGTGGAGTCCTAAGGGCTCCAATGTTGGAGATTCGGCACTAGAGCATGGTGGCAAACGAAGAGAAGAAAGAATTTCTATATTCATATTACGATTGCTATATTAGAATTATGAGTTGTTGACCTTTTATTTGCATATTCAAATTATGATTGGTATATTATTTATGGTTCCTAATTCTCTATCATTATTTTTAGTCAATAAAATATAGTTTACTTTACAAATTTAAAGCATTGTTAAATATCTATATTTTATAAATACCCAATTCTAGAGAGTTCTTAATTATGTTTAAGCATCTCTACAAAATGTATTTTTACGTTCTAGTCTAGTTTTGCATATACTTAGTGAAGTGTGTCTTTAAGTTTATTACTCTAGAAATATGTCCATGACTCTTTCCAATACTATATGACATGTTAAATTTTTAATCGTTCAAATGTTATAAAAATCACGACAATAATCTATCGATTACACACAAACCATTGAATAGGCTCAAGTATAATGAATTTTCATATTTTTATTGAATTGGATAATAAAGACCAAACAACATAATAAGTTGAGAGGTTTAGGTTTGGATTGCTAGCAAAAGCAGTGACAATATACTTTTGAGCTTATGCTTTTGCATTTGCCTCCTTTGCCGCAATTACTTTGCAAGCAGCGTTGGTTACAATCTCCGTCGTTACATGGTCCAATATTATTGTCAAAGCAGCAATTGAGACCGCTCGTTACTTGAACAATGTCTGATGAAAAAAAAATTATACAAAGAAAAGAATGCAAATTAAAATTGGTCATGTTTTTATCACAATTATAGATCTATTCGATATTTTGATTTCATTATTTTTACATTGTCTTTTTAATAAGAAATAGTCCTAAAAAATAAATTGCAATATATAAATTCATATACACATAAGATATAGCCAGAATAATTTAAATATATAATAGGAATAAACCTGATGAGATGACGAATACCACAAGAAGGATGGTTAAAACACTCAACTTGGCCATTCCTAACAAATATATGCAACTCTTTATAAATTTGTTTATCTTCGCTATTGATAATTATGTGGTCACTCGGTTCGTTTATATAGGTAATATTATAATGTATGATTACCTTATGTAATACGATTATCACTAAAAGGGAAAAAAAGATTATGAGAATGCAAAATCACCTAATGTGATTGATTGCCATATTGGAAGAGTTATATTAAATATTATGGTTAATGATTATGTTTAATGTTAACAAGTTATTTTTTTTGAAACTAATGGTAACAAGTTCGTTTAATATGGAAAATATATATTCATAAAATCGAAATATTCTATTTAATGGTAACAAGTTTTTTTAAAATGGAAAATATATACTCATAATAAATTGAGATATTCTATTTAATGGTAACAAGTTCTTTTAAAATGGAAAATATATATTAATACAATTGAGATATTCTATTTAATTTATTTAAATATTATATATATATATATATATATATATATATATATATATATATATATATATATATATATATATATAGTGAATTCATTGCGGACCGGAATTATCCTCATTTTTTATTCATACATGAAAATTCAATTCTTTGTCGCGTGTTATTGTTCTAATTTTAAAAACTGGTTTAATTTAAATTTTAATTTTTTCTGAATTTCAATTAAAAAAATTTAAAATTTAAATGTTTTAGATGTTCTACATAGAGTATCTATAATAAAAAATATTTAATTAATAATATGATAATTTTGTTATAATTGAATTTATTCTTATTATATAGAATTAATGGTTTCTATTTAATTTAATATTTTAATAGAGCATATATATATATATATATATATATATATATATATATATATATATATATATATATATATATATATTGAATTCATTCCCCTGCTATACATATTATTGTCTTCATTTTTGAACACATACACCAAAATTGAATTCATTATTTTGCGGCTTTATTTTAATATAATATATATTTGTTTAATTTAATTTTTATATACTATTTAAAATTCAAAAATTACAAAATTAAAATAATATAAATTCTCTTTAATATTAAAATATTTATTTATTAGTATGATAATTTAATAATAATAGAATTTTTTATAATTATAATAGAATTAAAAATTTTATATAGTTAATTTTTTAATATTATAGAAATTTTTTTTATAGAGCACTAAATTAATTTATAAAGAATATTATAATCCCCTTAAAAAAAAATATTATTATCTTCTTCAATATTATAGCTCTATACTTTTACGCTAATGGAATTAACAATATGAATTATAATATTTGATGCTTAGTATATTCTTTTGTACAAGAATATTACAAGATTTTAGTTATAGAATTAATATCACGGATTGCATAATTCGATGCTCTATACTTTGTTACCTGAAGGATTATATTGACTCGGGATGTCCGACGAATAGCAGTACGAGATAAGACAAATGTAATGCAATAGAAAAGGCATGGAATTATGATTCACGGAAATAAGTTTATATTAAGGCTTATGTAACGTTACTACAAGAGAGCAGTGTTGCAAAAATCGCGTCTAGGCGCTAGGCGGCGTCCAGCCGAGCAATGTCGGAATCGATTTTTTAAAAGGATTCGCCAAAACGACGTCTTATTCGCCAAAACAACGTCGTTTTAGTTAATAATACCAAAAAACTCGAAGGATCGCGAATTCAGCAGTCTCCGCCTTGCCGATTCTCATCTTCCTTTCACTTTCTTCCAATCCTCAATGACAAACCAATCTCAATTCGTAGCATTTCTATTTTTCAAGATCTTGATCACATTAATTAGTAGCTTTTCTCCGTGTCATCGTCGTACGGGAACGACACTAACGGAGGAAGTGGAGTCCTAAGGGCTCCAATGTTGGAGATTCGGCACTAGAGCATGGTGGCAAACGAAGAGAAGAAAAAATTTCTATATTCATATTAGGATTGCTATATTAGAATTATGAGTTGTTGACCTTTTATTTGCATATTCAAATTATGATTGGTATATTATTTATGGTTCCTAATTCTCTATCATTATTTTTAGTCAATAAAATATAGTTTACTTTACAAATTTAAAGCATTGTTAAATATCTATATTTTATAAATACCCAATTCTAGAGAGTTCTTAATTATGTTTAAGCATCTCTACAAAATGTATTTTTACGTTCTAGTCTAGTTTTGCATATACTTAGTGAAGTGTGTCTTTAAGTTTATTACTCTAGAAATATGTCCATGACTCTTTCCAATACTATATGACATGTTAAATTTTTAATCGTTCAAATGTTATAAAAATCATGACAATAATCTATCGATTACACACAAACCATTGAATAGGCTCAAGTATAATGAATTTTCATATTTTTATTGAATTGGATAATAAAGACCAAACAACATAATAAGTTGAGAGGTTTAGGTTTGGATTGCTAGCAAAAGCAGTGACAATATACTTTTGAGCTTATGCTTTTGCATTTGCCTCCTTTGCCGCAATTACTTTGCAAGCAGCGTTGGTTACAATCTCCGTCGTTACATGGTCCAATATTATTGTCAAAGCAGCAATTGAGACTGCTCGTTACTTGAACAATGTCTGATGAAAAAAAAAATCAAACAAAGAAAAGAATGCAAATTAAAATTGGTCATGTTTTTATCACAATTATAGATCAATTCGATATTTTGATTTCATTATTTTTACATTGTCTTTTAAATAAGAAATAGTCCTAAAAAATAAATTGCAATATATAAATTCATATACACATAAGATATAGCCAGAATAATTTAAATATATAATACGAATAAACCTGATGAGATGACGAATACCACAAGAAGGTTGGTTAAAACACTCAACTTGGCCATTCCTAACAAATATATGCAACTCTTTATAAATTTGTTTATCTTCGCTATTGATAATTATGTGGTCACTCGGGTCGTTTATATAGGTAATATTATAATGTATGATTACCTTATGTAATACGATTATCACTAAAAGGGAAAAAAAGATTATGAGAATGCAAAATCACCTAATGTGATTGATTGCCATATTGGGAGAGTTATATTAAATATTATGGTTAATGATTATGTTTAATGTTAACAAGTTATTTTTTTTGAAAGTAATGGTAACAAGTTCGTTTAATATGGAAAATATATATTCATAAAATCGAAATATTCTATTTAATGGTAACAAGTTCTTTTAAAATGGAAAATATATACTCATAATAAATTGAGATATTCTGTTTAATGGTAACAAGTTCTTTTAAAATGGAAAATATATATTAATACAATTGAGATATTCTATTTAATTTATTTAAATATTATATATATATATATATATATATATATATATATATATATATATATATATATATATATATGTATATAGTGAATTCATTGCGGACCGGAATTATCCTCATTTTTTTTTCATACATGAAAATTCAATTCTTTGTCGCGTGTTATTGTTCTAATTTTAAAAACTGGTTTAATTTAAATTTTAATTTGTTCTGAATTTCAATTAAAAAAATTTAAAATTTAAATGTTTTAGATGTTCTACATAGAGTGTCTATAATAAAAAATATTTAATTAATAATATGATAATTTTGTTATAATTGAATTTATTCTTATTATATAGAATTAATGGTTTCTATTTAATTTAATATTTTAATAGAGCATATATATATATATATATATATATATATATATATATATATATATATATATATATTGAATTCATTCCCCTGCTATACATATTATTGTCTTCATTTTTGAACACATACACCAAAATTGAATTCATTATTTTGCGGCTTTATTTTAATATAATATATATTTGTTTAATTTAATTTTTATATACTATTTAAAATTCAAAAATTACAAAATTAAAATAATATAAATTCTCTTTAATATTAAAATATTTATTTATTTTTTTGAAAGTGACTGGTCCTATTACATTGTAGTATCTGTTCATATACTTTCTCAACCTGCTAAAACACAAAGAACCAATAACGCCTCCACTGAGGCTCGAACTCATAATCTTCCAAATGGAAGTCCAACCCGGATACCATTAGACCACATAGTCCTGGTAAAATATTTATTTATTAGTATGATAATTTAATAATAATAGAATTTTTTATAATTATAATAGAATTAAAAATTTTATATAGTTAATTTTTTAATATTATAGAAATTTTTTTTATAGAGCACTAAATTAATTTATAAAGAATATTATAATCCCCTTAAAAAAAAATATTATTATCTTCTTCAATATTATAGCTCTATACTTTTACGCTAAAGGAATTAACAATATGAATTATAATATTTGATGCTTAGTATATTCTTTTGTACAAGAATATTACAAGATTTTAGTTATAGAATTAATATCACGGATTGCATAATTTGATGCTCTATACTTTGTTACCTGAAGGATTATATTGACTCGGGATGTCCGACGAATAGCAGTACGAGATAAGACAAATGTAATGCAATAGAAAAGGCATGGAATTATGATTCACGGAAATAAGTTTATATTAAGACTTATGTAACGTTACTACAAGAGAGCAGTGTTTCAAAAATCGCGTCTAGGCTCTAGGCGGTGTCCAGCCGCGTTGAGCAATGTCGGAATCGATTTTTTAAAAGGATTCGCCAAAACGACGTCTTATTCGCCAAAACAACGTCGTTTTAGTTAATAATACCAAAAATCTCGAAGGATCGCGATAAAGCAGTCTCCGCCTTGCCGATTCTCATCTTCCTTTCACTTTCTTCCAATCCTCAATGACAAACCAATCTCAATTCGTTGCATTTCTATTTTTCAAGATCTTGATCACATTAATTAGTAGCTTTTCTCCGTGTCATCGTCGTACGGGAACCACACTAACGGAGGAAGTGGAGTCCTAAGGGCTCCAATGTTGGAGATTCGGCACTAGAGCATGGTGGCAAACGAAGAGAAGAAAGAATTTCTATATTCATATTACAATTGCTATATTAGAAATATGAGTTGTTGACCTTTTATTTGCATATTCAAATTATGATTGGTATATTATTTATGGTTCCTTTCCAATACTATATGACATGTTAAATTTTTAATCGTTCAAATGTTATAAAAATCACGACAATAATCTATCGATTACACACAAACCATTGAATAGGCTCAAGTATAATGAATTTTCATATTTTTATTGAATTGGATAATAAAGACCAAACAACATAATAAGTTGAGAGGTTTAGGTTTGGATTGCTAGCAAAAGCAGTGACAATATACTTTTGAGCTTATGCTTTTGCATTTGCCTCCTTTGCCGCAATTACTTTGCAAGCAGCGTTGGTTACAATCTCCGTCGTTACATGGTCCAATATTATTGTCAAAGCAGCAATTGAGACCGCTCGTTACTTGAACAATGTCTGATGAAAAAAAAATCAAACAAAGAAAAGAAGGCAAATTAAAATTGGTCATGTTTTTATCACAATTATAGATCAATTCGATATTTTGATTTCATTATTTTTACATTGTCTTTTTAATAAGAAATAGTCCTAAAAAATAAATTGCAATATATAAATTCATATACACATAAGATATAGCTAGAATAATTTAAATATATAATAGGAATAAACCTGATGAGATGACGAACACCACAAGAAGGATGGTTAACACACTCAACTTGGCCATTCCTAACAAATATATGCAACTCTTTATAAATTTGTTTCTCTTCGCTATCGATAATTATGTGGTCACTCGGTTCGTTTATATAGGTAATATTATAATGTATGATTAACTTATGTAATACGATTATCACTAAAAGGTAAAAAAAGATTATGAGAATGCAAAATCACCTAATGTAATTGATTGCCATATTGGGAGAGTTATATTAAATATTATGGTTAATGATTATGTTTAATGACAACAAGTTTTTTTTTTTTTTTTTTTTTTTAAAACTAATGGTAACAAGTTCGTTTAAAATGGAAAATATATATTCATAAAATCGAAATATTCTATTTAATGGTAACAAGTTCTTTGAAAATGGAAAATATATACTCATAATAAATTGAGATATTCTGTTTAATGGTAACAAGTTCTTCTAAAATGGAAAATATATATTAATACAATTGAGATATTCTATTTAATTTATTTAAATATTATATATATATATATATATATATATATATATATATATATATATATATATATATATATAAAGTGAATTCATTGCGGACCGGAATTATCCTCATTTTTGATTCATACATACAAATTCAATTCTTTGTCGCGTGTTATTATTTTAATTTAAAAAACTTGTTTAATTTAAATTTAAATTTGTTCTGAATTTCAATTAAAAAAATTTAAAATTTAAATGTTTTAGATGTTCTGCATAGAGTATCTATAATAAAAAATATTTAATTAATAACATGATAATTTTGTTATAATTGAATTTATTCTTATTATATAGAATTATTGATTTCTATTTAATTTAATATTTTAATAGAGCATATATATATATATATATATATATATATATATATATATATATATATATATATATATATATATATATATATATATATATATTTATTGAATTCATTCCCCTGCTATACATATTATTGTCTTCATTTTTGAACACATACACAAGAATTGAATTCATTATTTTGCGGCTTTATTTTAATATAATATATATATTTGTTTAATTTAATTTTATTTTCTATTTTAATTTCAAAAAATACAAAATTTAAAT